>NC_039361.1:93424644-93426766 GCF_003573695.1 Papaver somniferum
TGTAATTACAATACATTTTTCAAACTTTTTCTGTTAAAGATGAGTTTATCTAGTTTACAATTTAGTCTCAGAAATCAATTTCCGACTTATAACGAAATGTGTAGACTTTTTTGAGTTAACGTATATAAAATTCAACATTTTTATGAACTCTTTCTTTTTGTGTTGGTTTTGTCTTTCTATTTGATTCAAGATAGATGAAATTTGTTAGGATTTGGATTAGTTCTGCATGGTCTTTCATCCTTCTTCTATTGTGAAATTCGACTTCCTTCATATTTTCTTGAATCAACGTACATAGAAATGAAATTTTTACTAGACGCATTGCCTTAGAACATATTTATTGTAATTACAATACATTTTTAAAACTTTTTCTGTTAAAGATGAGTTTAGCTAGTTTACAATTTAGTCTCAGAAATCAATTTCCGACTTATAACGAAATGTGTAGACTTTTTTGAGTAAACGTATATATAAAATTCAACATTTTTATGAACTCTTTCTTTTTGTGTTGGCTTTGTCTTTCTATCTGATTCAAGATAGATGAAATTTGTTATGATTTGGATTAGTTCTGCATGGTCTTTCATCCTTCTTCTATTGTGAAATTAGACTTCCTTCATATTTTCTTGAATCAACGTACATAGAAATGCAATTTTTACTAGACGTATTGCCTAAGTACATATTAATTATAATTACAATACATTTTTCAAAATTTTTCTTTTAAAGATGAGTTTATCTAGTTTACAATTTAGTCTCAAAAATAAATTTCCGACTTATAACGAAATGTGTAGACTTTTTGGAGTTAACGTATATAAAATTCAACAATTTTATGAACTCTTTCTTTTTGTGTTGGATTTGTCTTTCTATTTGATTCAAGATAGATGAAATTCGTTAGGATTTGGATTAGTTCTGCATGGTCTTTCATCCTTCTTCTATTGTGAAATTTGACTTCCTTCATATTTTCTTGGATCAACGTACATAGAAATTCAATTTTTACTAGGAATATTGCCTTAGAACATATTAATTGTAATTAAAATACATTTTTCAAACTTTTTCTGTTAAAGATGAGTTTATCTAGTTTACAATTTAGTCTCAGAAATCAATTTCCGACTTATAACGAAAGGTGTAGACTTTTTGAGTTAACGTATATAAAATTAAACATTTTTATGAACTCTTTCTTTTTGTGTTGGATTTGTATTTCTATTTGATTCAAGATAGATGAAATTTTTTAGGATTTGGATTAGTTCTGCATGGTCTTTCATCCTTCTTCTATTGTGAAATTTGACTTCCTTCATATTTTCTTGAATCAACGTACATAGAAATGCAATTTTTAGCAGACGTAATGCCCTTAGAACATATTATTTGTGATTACAATACATTTTTCAAACTTTTTCAGTTAAAGATGAGTTTATCTAGTTTACAATTTAGTCTCGGAAATCAATTTCCGACTTATAACGGAGTGTGTAGGATTTTTTGAGTTAACTTATATTAAGTTCAACATTTTTATGAACTCTTTCTTTTTGTGTTGGCTTATTCTTTCTATATGATTCAAGATAGATGAAATTTGTTAGGATTTGGATTAGTTCTGCATGGTCTTTCATCCTTCTTCTATTGTGAAATTTGACTTCCTTCATATTTACTTGAATCAACGTACATAGAAATGCAATTTTTACTAGACGTATTTCCTTAGAACATATTAATTGTAATTACAATACATTTTTCAAACTTTTTATGTTAAAGATGAGTTTATCTAGTTTACAATTTAGTCTCAGAAATCAAATTCCGACTTATAACGAAATGTGTAGACTTTTTTGAGTTAACGTATATAAAATTCAATATTTTTATGAACTCTTTCTTTTTGTGTTGGCTTTGTCTTTCTATTGGATTCAAGATAGATGAAATTTGTTAGGATTTGGATTAGTTATGCATGGTCTTTCATCCTTCTTCTATTGTGAAATTTGACTTCCTTCATATTTTCTTGAATCAACGTACATAGAAATGCAATTTTTACTAGACGTATTGCCTTAGAACATATTAATTGTAATTACAATACATTTTTCAAACTTTTTCTGTTAAAGATGAGTTTATCTAGTTTACAATTTAGTCTCAAAAATCAATTTCCAACTTATAA
>NC_039361.1:93427552-93428489 GCF_003573695.1 Papaver somniferum
ACTAGATGTATTGCCTTAGAACATATTAATTGTAATTACAATACATTTTTCAAACTTTTTCTGTAAAAGATGAGTTTATCTAGTTTACAATTTAGTCTCAGAAATCAATTTCCGACTTATAACCAAATGTGTAGACTTTTTTGAGTTAACGTATATAAAATTCAACATTTTTATGAACTCTTTCTTTTTGTGTAGGCTTTGTCTTTCTATTTGATTCAAGATAGATGATATTTGTTAGGATTTGGATTAGTTCTGTATGGTCTTTCATCCTTCTTCTATTGTGAAATTTGACTTCCTTCATATTTTCTTGAATCGACGTACATAGAAATGCAATTTTTACTAGACGTATTGCCTTAGAACATATTAATTGTAATTACAATACATTTTTCGAACTTTTTCTGTTAAAGATGAGTTTATCTAGTTTAGAATTGAGTTTCAGAAATCAATTTCCGACTTATAACGAAATCTGTAGTCTTTTTTGAGTTAACGTATATAAAATTCAACATTTTTATGAACTCTTTCTTTTTGTGTTGGCTTTGTCTTTCTATATGATTCAAGATAGATGAAATTTGTTAGGATTTGGATTAGTTCTGCATGGTCTTTCATCCTTCTTCTATTGTGAAATTAGACTTCCTTCATATTTTCTTGAATCAACGTACATAGAAATGCAATTTTTACTAGACGTATTGCCTAAGAACATATTAATTGTAATTACAATACATTTTTCAAACTTTTTATATTAAAGATGAGTTTATCTAGTTTACAATTTAGTCTCAGAAATCAATTTCCGACTTATAACGAAATTTCTAGCCTTTTTTGAGTTAAAGTATATAAAATTCAACATTCTTATGAACTCTTTCTTTTTGTGTTGGATTTGTCTTTTTTTTTAATTCAAGATAGATGAAATTTTTTAGGATTTGGATTAATTTTGCATGGT
>NC_039361.1:93429321-93430485 GCF_003573695.1 Papaver somniferum
TTTTCAAACTTTTTATATTAAAGATGAGTTTATCTAGTTTACAATTTAGTCTCAGAAATCAATTTCCGACTTATAACGAAATGTCTAGACTTTTTTGAGTTAAAGTATATAAAATTCAACATTTTTATGAACTCTTTCTTTTTGTGTTGGCTTTGTCTTTTTTTTTTTGATTCAAGATAGATGAAATTTGTTAGGATTTGGATTAGTTCTGCATGGTCTTTCATCCTTCTTCTATTGTAAAATTTGACTTCCTTCATATTTACTTGAATCAACGTACATAGAAATGCAATTTTTACTAGACGTATTGCCTTAGAACATATTAATTGTAATTACCATACATTTTTCAAACTTTTTCTGTTAAAGATGAGTTTATCTAGTTTACAATTTAGTTTCAGAAATCAATTTCCGACTTATAACCAAATGTGTAGACTTTTTTGAGTTAACGTATATAAAATTCAATATTTTTATGAACTCTTTCTTTTTGTGTTGGCTTTGTCTATTTTTTTGATTCAAGATAGATGAAATTTGTTAGGATTTGGATTAGTTCTGCATGGTCTTTCATCCTTCTTCTATTGTAAAATTTGACTTCCTTCATATTTACTTGAATCAACGTACATAGAAATGCAATTTTTTCTAGACTTATTGACTTAGAACATATTAATTGTAATTACAATACATTTTTCAAACTTTTTATGTTAAAGATGAGTTTATCTAGTTTACAATTTAGTCTCAGAAATCAATTTCCGACTTATAACGAAATGTGTAGACTTTTTTGAGTTAACGTATATAAAATTCAAAATTTTTATGAACTCTTTCTTTTGGTGTTGGCTTTGTCTTTCTATTGGATTCAAGATAGATGAAATTTGTTAGGATTTGGATTAGTTATGCATGGTCTTTCATCCTTCTTCTATTGCTAAATTTGACTTCCTTCATATTTTCTTGAATCAACGTACATATAAATGAAATTTTTACTAGACGTATTGCCTTAGAACATATTAATTGTAATTACAATACATTTTTAAAACTTTTTCTGTTAAAGATGAGTTTATCTAGTTTACAATTTAGTCTCAGAAATCAATTTCCGACTTATAACGAAATGTGTAGACTTTTTTGAGTTAACGTATATAAAATTCAACATTTTTATGAACTCTTTCTTTTTGTGTT
>NC_039361.1:93434642-93452181 GCF_003573695.1 Papaver somniferum
ACCTACATAGAAATACAATTTTTACTAGACGTATTGCCTTAGAACATATTAATTGTAATTACAATACATTTTTCAAACTTTTTCTGTTAAAGATGATTTTATCTAGTTTACAATTTAGTCTCAGAAATCAATTTCCGACTTATAACCAAATGTGTAGACTTTTTTGAGTTAACGTATATAAAATTCAACATTTTTATGAATTCTTTCTTTTTGTGTTGGATTTGTCTTTCTATTTGATTCAATATAGATGAAATTTGTTAGGATTTGGATTAGTTTTACATGGTCATTCATCCTTCTTCTATTGTGAAATTAGACTTCCTTCATATTTTCTTATATCAACGTACATAGAAATGCAATTTTTACTAGATGTATTGCCCTAGAACATATTAATTGCAATTACAATACATTTTTCAAACTTTTTCTGTTAATTATGAGTTTATCTAGTTTACAATTTAGTCTCAGAAATCAATTTCCGACTTATAAGGAAATGTGTAGACTTTTTTGAGTTAACGTATATAAAATTCAACATTTTTATGAAGTCTTTCTTTTTGTGTTGGCTTTGTCTTTCTATTTGATTCAAGATAGATGATATTTGTTAGGGGTTGGATTAGTTCTGTATGGTCTTTCATCCTTCTTTTATTGTGAAATTTGACTTCCTTCATATTTTCTTGAATCGACGTACATAGAAATGCAATTTTTACTAGACGTATTGCCTTAGAACATATTAATTGTAACTATAATACATTTTTCGAACTTTTTCTGTTAAAGATGAGTTTATCTAGTTTACAATTGAGTCTCAGAAATCAATTTCCGACTTATAACGAAATTTGTAGACTTTTTTGAGTTAACGTATATAAAATTCAACATTTTTATGAACTCTTTCTTTTTGTGTTGGCTTTGTCTTTCTATATGATTCAAGATAGATGAAATTTGTTAGGATTTGGATTAGTTCTGCATGGTCTTTCATCCTTCTTCTATTGTGAAATTAGACTTCCTTCATATTTTCTTGAATCAACGTACATAGAAATCCAATTTTTACTAGACGTATTGCCTAAGAACATATTAATTGTAATTACCATACATTTTTCAAAATTTTTCTTTTAAAGATGAGTTTATCTAGTTTACAATTTAGTCTCAGAAATCAATTTCCGACTTATAACGAAATGTGTAGACTTTTTTGAGTTAACGTATATCAAATTCAACAATTTTATGAACTCTTTCTTTTTGTGTTGGATTTTTCTTTCTATTTGATTAAAGATAGATGAAATTTGTTAGGATTTGGATTAGTTCTGCATGGTCTTTCATCCTTCTTCTATTGTGAAATTAGACTTCCTTCATATTTTCTTGAATCAACGTACATAGAAATGCAATTTTTACTAGACGTATTGCCTTAGAACATATTAATTGTAATTACAATACATTTTTAAAAATTTTTCTGTTAAACATGAGTTTATCTAGTTTATAATTTAGTCTTAGAAATCAATTTCCGACTTATAACGAAATGTGTAGACTTTTTTGAGTTAACGTATATAAAATTCAACATTTTTATGAACTCTTTCTTTTTGTGTTGGCTTTGTCTTTCTGTTTGATTCAAGATAGATGAAATTTGTTAGGATTTGGATTAGTTCTGCATGGTCTTTCATCCTTCTTCTATTGTGAAATTAGACTTCCTTCATATTTACTTGAATCAACGTACATAGAAATGCAATTTTACTAGACGTATTGCCTTAGAACATATTAATTGTAATTACAATACATTTTTCAAACTTTTTCTGTTAAAGATGAGTTTATCTAGTTTACAATTTAGTCTCAGAAATCAATTTCCGACTTATAACGAAATGTGTAGACTTTTTTGAGTTAACGTATATAAAATTCAATATTTTTATGAACTCTTTCTTTTTGTGTTGGCTTTGTCTTTCTATTGGATTCAAGATAGATGAAATTTGTTAGGATTTGGATTAGTTATGCATGGTCTTTCATCCTTCTTCTATTGTGAAATTTGACTTCCTTCATATTTTCTTGAATCAACGTACATAGAAATGCAATTTTTACTAGACGTATTTCCTTAGAACATATTAATTGTAATTACAATACATTTTTCAAACTTTTTCTGTTAAAGATGAGTTTATCTAGTTTACAATTTAGTCTCAGAAATCAATTTCTGACTTATAACGAAATGTGTAGACTTTTTTGAGTTAACGTATATAAAATTCAACATTTTTATGAACTCTTTCTTTTTGTGTTGGCTTTGTCTTTCTATTTGATTCAAGATAGATGAAATTTGTTAGGATTTGGATTAGTTCTGCATGGTCTTTCATCCTTCTTCTATTGTGAAATTTGACTTGCTTCATATTTTCTTGAATCAACGTACATAGAAATACAATTTTTACTAGACGTATTAATTGTAATTACAATACATTTCTCAAACTTTTTCTGTTAAAGATGAGTTTATCTAGTTTACAATTTAGTCTCAGAACTCAATTTCTGACTTATAACGAAATGTGTAGACTTTTTTGAGTTAACGTATATAAAATTCAACATTTTTATGAACTCTTTCTTTTTGTGTTGGCTTTGTCTTTCTATTTGATTCAAGATAGATGAAATTTGTTAGGATTTGGATTAGTTCTGCATGGTCTTTCATCCTTCTTCTATTGTGAAATTTGACTTGCTTCATATTTTCTTGAATCAACGTACATACAAATACAATTTTTACTAGACGTATTGCCTTAGAACATATTAATTGTAATTACAATACATTTTACAAACTTTTTCTGTTCAAGATGAGTTTATCTAGTTTACAATTTAGTCTCAGAAATCAATTTTCGACTTATAATGAAATGTGTAAACTTTTTTGAGTTTACATATATTAAATTCCACATTTTTATGAACTCTTTCTTTTTGTGTTGGCTTTGTCTTTCTATTTGATTCAAGATAGATAAAATTTGTTAGGATTTGGATTTGTTCTGCAAGGTCTTTCATCCTTCTTCTATTGTGAAATTTAACTTCCTTCATATTTTCTTGAATCAATGTACATAGAAATGCAATTTTTACTAGACGTACTGCCTTAGAACATATTAATTATAATTACAATACATTTTTCAAACTTTTTCTGTTAAAGATGAGTTTATCTAGTTAACAATTTAGTCTCAGAAATCAATTTTTGACTTATAACGAAATGTGTCAACTTTTTTGAGTTAAGTATATAAAATTCAACATTTTTATGAACTCTTTCTTTTTGTGTCGGCTTTGTCTTTCTATTTGATTCAAGATAGATGAAATTTGTTAGGATTTGGATTAGTTCTGCATGGTCTTTCATCCTTCTTCTATTGTGAAATTTGACTTCCTTCATATTTTCTTGAATCAACGTACATAGAAATGCAATTTTTACTAGACGTATTGCCTTAGAACATATTAATTGTAATTACAATACATTTTTCAAACTTTCTGTTAATGATGAGTTTATCTAGTTTACAATTTAGTCTCAGAAATCAATTTCCGACTTATAACGAAATGTGTAGACTTTTTTGAGTTAACGTATATAAAATTCAACAATTTTATGAACTCTTTCTTTTTGTGTTTGCTTTGTCTTTCTATTTGATTCAAGATAGATGAAATTTGTTAGGATTTGGATTAGTTCTGCATGGTCTTTCATCCTTCTTCTATTGTGAAATCCGACTTCCTTCATATTTTCTTGAATCAACGTACATGGAAATGCAATTTTTACTAGACGTATTGCCTTAGAACATATTAATTGTAATTACAATACATTTTACAAACTTTTTCTGTTAAAGATGAGTTTATCTAGTTTACAATTTAGTCTCAGAAATCAATTTACGACTTATAACGAAATGTGTAGACTTTTTTGAGTTAACGTAAATAAAATTCAACATTTTTATGAACTCTTTCTTTTTGTGTTGGCTTTGTCTTTCTATTTGATTCAATATAGATGAAATTTGTTAGGATTTGGATTAGTTCTGCATGGTCTTTCATCCTTCTTCTATTGTGAAATCCGACTTCCTTCATATTTTCTTGAATCAACGTACATAGAAATGCAATTTTTACTAGACGTATTGCCTTAGAACATATTAATTATAATTACAATACATTTTTCAAAATTTTTCTGTCAAAGATGAGTTTATCTAGTTTACAATTTAGTCTCAGAAATCAATTTTCGACTTATAACGAAATGTGTCAACTTTTTTGAGTTAACGTATATAAAATTCAACATTTTTATGAACTCTTTCTTTTTGTGTTGGCTTTGTCTTTCTATTTGATTCAAGATAGATGAAATTTGTTAGGATTTGGATTAGTTCTGCATGGTCTTTCATCCTTCTTCTATTGTGAAATTTGACTTCCTTCATATTTTCTTGAATCAACATACATAGAAATGCAATTTTTACTAGACGTATTGCCTTAGAACATATTAATTGTAATTACAATACACTTGTATTGGCTTTGTCTTTCAATTTGATTCAAATAGATGAAATTTGTTAGGATTTGGATTAGTTCTGCAAGGTCTTTCATACTTCTTATATTATGAAATTTGACTTCCTTCATATTTTCTTGAATCAACGTACATAGAAATGCAATTTTTACTAGACGTATTGCCTTAGAACATATTAATTGTAATTACAATACATTTTTCAAACTTTTTCTGTTAAAGATGAGTCTATCTAGTTTACAATTTAGTCACAGAAATCAATTTCCGACTTATAACGAAATGTGTAGACTTTTTTGAGTTAACGTATATAAAATTCAACATTTTTATGAACTCTTTCTTTTTGTGTTGGCTTTGTCTTTCTATTTGATTCAAGATAGATGAAATTTGTTAGGATTTGGATTAGTTCTGCATGGTCTTTCATCCTTCTTCTATTGTGAAATTTGACTTCGTTCATATTTTCTTGAATCAACGTACATATAAATGCAATTTTTACTAAACGTATTGCCTAAGAACATATTAATTATAATTACAATACATTTTTCAAACATTTTCTTTTAAAGATGAGTTTATCTAGTTTACAATTTAGTCTCAGAAATCAATTTCCGACTTATAACGAAATGTGTAGACTTTTTTGAGTTAACGTATATAAAATTCAACATTTTTATGAACTCTTTCTTTTTGTGTTGGCTTTGTCTTTCTATTTGATTCAAGATAGATGAAATTTGTTAGGATTTGGATTAGTTCTGCATGGTCTTTCATCCTTCTTCTATTGTGAAATCTGACTTCCTTCATATTTTCTTGAATCAACTTACATAGAAATGCAATTTTTACTAGACGCATTGCCTTAGAACATATTAATTGTAATTACAATACATTTTTCAAACTTTTTCTGTTAAAGATGAGTTTATCTAGTTTACAATTTAGTCTCAGAAATCAATTTCCGACTTATAACGAAATGTGTAGACTTTTTTTGAGTTAACGTATATAAAATTCAACATTTTTATGAACTCTTTCTTTTTGTGTTGGCTTTGTCTTTCTATTTGATTCAAGATAGATGAAATTTGTTAGGATTTGGATTAGTTCTGCATGGTCTTTTATCCTTCTTCTATTGTGAAATTTGACTTCCTTCATATTTTCTTGAATCAACATACATAGAAATGCAATTTTTACTAGACGCATTGCCTTAGAACATATTATTTGTGATTACTATACATTTTTCAAACTTTTTCTGTTAAAGATGAGTTTATCTAGTTTACAATTTAGTCTCAGAAATCAATTTCCGACTTATAACGAAATGTTAAACTTTTTTGAGTTAACGTATATAAAATTCAACATTTTTATGAACTCTTTCTTTTTGTGTTGGCTTTGTCTTTCTATTTGATTCAAGATAGATGAAATTTGTTAGGATTTGGATTAGTTCTGCATGGTCTTTCATCCTTCTTCTATTGTGAAATTTGACTTCGTTCATATTTTCTTGAATCAACGTACATAGAAATGCAATTTTTACTAAACGTATTGCCTAAGAACATATTAATTATAATAACAATACATTTTTCAAACATTTTCTTTTAAAGATGAGTTTATCTAGTTTACAATTTAGTCTCAGAAATCAATTTCTGACTTATAACGAAATGTGTAGACTTTTTTGAGTTAACATATATAAAATTCAACATTTTTATGAACTCTTTCTTTTTGTGTTGGCTTTGTCTTTCTATTTGATTCAAGATAGATGAAATTTGTTAGGATTTGGATTAGTTCTGCATGGTCTTTCATCCTTCTTCTATTGTGAAATTTGACTTCCTTCATATTTTCTTGAATCAACTTACATAGAAATGCAATTTTTACTAGACGCATTGCCTTAGAACATATTAATTGTAATTACAATACATTTTTCAAACTTTTTCTGTTAAAGATGAGTTTATCTAGTTTACAATTTAGTCTCAGAAATCAATTTCCGACTTATAACGAAATGTGTAGACTTTTTTTGAGTTAACGTATATAAAATTCAACATTTTTATGAACTCTTTCTTTTTGTGTTGGCTTTGTTTTTCTATTTGATTCAAGATAGATGAAATTTGTTAGGATTTGGATTAGTTCTGCATGGTCTTTTATCCTTCTTCTATTGTGAAATTTGACTTCCTTCATATTTTCTTGAATCAACATACATAGAAATGCAATTTTTACTAGACGCATTGCCTTAGAACATATTATTTGTGATTACTATACATTTTTCAAACTTTTTCTGTTAAAGATGAGTTTATCTAGTTTACAATTTAGTCTCAGAAATCAATTTCCGACTTATAACGAAATGTTAGACTTTTTTGAGTTAACGTATATAAAATTCAACATTTTTATGAACTCTTTCTTTTTGTGTTGGCTTTGTCTTTCTATTTGATTCAAGATAGATGAAATTTGTTAGGATTTGGATTAGTTCTGCATGGTCTTTCATCCTTCTTCTATTGTGAAATTTGACTTCGTTCATATTTTCTTGAATCAACGTACATAGAAATGCAATTTTTACTAAACGTATTGCCTAAGAACATATTAATTATAATTACAATACATTTTTCAAACATTTTCTTTTAAAGATGAGTTTATCTAGTTTACAATTTAGTCTTAGAAATCAATTTCCGACTTATAACGAAATGTGTAGACTTTTTTGAGTTAACGTATATAAAATTCAACATTTTTATGAACTCTTTCTTTTTGTGTTGGCTTTGTCTTTCTATTTGATTCAAGATAGATGAAATTTGTTAGGATTTGGATTAGTTCTGCATGGTCTTTTATCCTTCTTCTATTGTGAAATTTGACTTCCTTCATATTTTCTTGAATCAACGTACATAGAAATGCAATTTTTACTAGACGCATTGCCTTAGAACATATTATTTGTGATTACAATACATTTTTCAAACTTTTTCTGTTAAAGATGAGTTTATCTAGTTTACAATTTAGTCTCAGAAATCAATTTCCGACTTATAACGAAATGTGTAGACTTTTTTGAGTTAACATATATAAAATTCAACATTTTTATGAACTCTTTCTTTTTGTGTTGGCTTTGTCTTTCTATTTGATTCAAGATAGATGAAATTTGTTAGGATTTGGATTAGTTCTGCTTGGTCTTTCATCCTTCTTCTATTGTGAAATTTGACTTCCTTCATATTTTCTTCAATCAACGTACATAGAAATGCAATTTTTACTAGACGTATTTCCTTGGAACATATTAATTGTAATTACAATACATTTTTCAAACTTTTTTTTGTTAAATATGAGTTTATCTAGTTTACAATTTAGTCTCAGAAATCAATTTCCGACTTATAACGAAATGTGTAGACTTTTTTGAGTTAACGTATATAAAATTCAACATTTTTATGAACTCTTTCTTTTTGTGTTGGCTTTGTCTTTCTGTTTGATTCAAGATAGATGAAATTTGTTAGGATTTGGATTAGTTCTGCATGGTCTTTCATCCTTCTTCTATTGTGAAATTAGACTTCCTTCATATTTTCTTGAATCAACGTACATAGAAATGCAATTTTTACTAGACGTATTGCCTTAGAACATATTAATTGTAATTACAATACATTTTTAAAACTTTTTCTGTTAAAGATGAGTTTAGCTAGTTTACAATTTAGTCTCAGAAATCAATTTCCGACTTATAACGAAATGGGTAGAATTTTTTGAGCAAACGTATATAAAATTCAACATTTTTATGAACTCTTTGTTTTTGTGTTGGCCTTGTCTTTCTATCTGATTCAAGATAGATGAAATTTGTTAGGATTTGGATTAGTTCTGCATGGTCTTTCATCCTTCTTCTATTGTGAAATTAGACTTCCTTCATATTTTCTTGAATCAACGTACATAGAAATGCAATTTTTACTAGACGTATTGCCTAAGTACATATTAATTATAATTACAATACATTTTTCAAAATTTTTCTTTTAAAGATGAGTTTATCTAGTTTACAATTTAGTCTCAAAAATCAATTTCTGACTTATAACGAAATGTGTAGACTTTTTGGAGTTAACGTATATAAAATTCAACAATTTTATGAACTCTTTGTTTTTGTGTTGGATTTGTCTTTCTATTTGATTCAAGATAGATGAAATTCGTTAGGATTTGGATTAGTTCTGCATGGTCTTTCATCCTTCTTCTATTGTGAAATTTGACTTCCTTCATATTTTCTTGGATCAACGTACATAGAAATGCAATTTTTACTAGGAATATTGCCTTAGAACATATTAATTGTAATTAAAATACATTTTTCAAACTTTTCCTGTTAAAGATGAGTTTATCTAGTTTACAATTTAGTCTCAGAAATAAATTTCCGACTTATAACGAAATGTGTAGACTTTTTGAGTTAACGTATATAAAATTAAACATTTTTATGAACTCTTTCTTTTTGTGTTGCATTTGTATTTCTATTTGATTCAAGATAGATGAATTTTTTAGGATTTGGATTAGTTCTGCATGGTCTTTCATCCTTCTTCTATTGTGAAATTTGACTTCCTTCATATTTTCTTGAATCAACGTACATAGAAATGCAATTTTTAGCAGACGTAATGCCTTAGAACATATTATTTGTGATTACAATACATTTTTCAAACTTTTTCAGTTAAAGATGAGTTTATCTAGTTTACAATTTAGTCTCGGAAATCAATTTCCGACTTATAACGGAGTGTGTAGGATTTTTTGAGTTAACTTATATTAAGTTCAACATTTTTATGAACTCTTTCTTTTTGTGTTGGCTTTGTCTTTCTATATGATTCAAGATAGATGAAATTTGTTAGGATTTGGATTAGTTCTGCGGTCTTTCATCCTTCTTCTATTGTGAAATTTGACTTCCTTCATATTTACTTGAATCAACGTACATAGAAATGCAATTTTACTAGACGTATTGCCTTAGAACATATTAATTGTAATTACAATACATTTTTCAAACTTTTTCTGTTAAAGATGAGTTTATCTAGTTTACAATTTAGTCTCAGAAATCAATTTCCGACTTATAACGAAATGTGTAGACTTTTTTGAGTTAACGTATATAAAATTCAACATTTTTATGAACTCTTTCTTTTTGTGTTGGCTTTGTCTTTCTATTTTATTCAAGATAGATGAAATTTGTTAGGATTTGGATTAGTTCTGCATGGTCTTTCATCCTTCTTCTATTGTGAAATTTGACTTCCTTCATATTTTCTTGAATCAACGTACATAGAAATGCAATTTTTACTAGACGCATTGCCTTAGAACATATTATTTGTAATTACAGTACATTTTTCAAAGTTTTTCTGTTAAAGATGAGTTTATCTAGTTTACAATTTAGTCTCAGAAATCAATTTCCGACTTATAACGAAATGTGTAGACTTTTTTGAGTTAACGTATATAAAATTCAACAATTTTATGAACTCTTTCTTTTTGTGTTGGCTTTGTCTTTCTATTTGATTCAAGATAGATGAAATTTGTTAGTATTTGGATTAGTTCTGCATGGTCTTTCATCCTTCTTCTATTGTGAAATTTGACTTCCTTCATATTTTCTTGAATCAACGTATATAGAAATGCAATTTTTACTAGACGTATTGCCTTAGAACATATTATTTGTAATTACTGTACATTTTTCAAACTTTTTCTGTTAAAGATGAGTTTATCTAGTTTACAATTTAGTCTCAGAAATCAATTTCCGACTTATAAAGAAATGTGTAGACTTTTTTGAGTTAACGTATATAAAATTCAACATTTTTATGAACTCTTTCTTTTTGTGTTGGCTTTGTCTTTCTATTTGATTCAAGATAGATGAAATTTGTTAGGATTTGGATTAGTTCTGCATGGTCTTTCATCCTTCTTCTATTGTGAAATTTGACTTGCTTCATATTTTCTTGAATCAACGTACATAGAAATACAATTTTTACTAGACGTATTAATTGTAATTACAATACATTTCTCAAACTTTTTCTGTTAAAGATGAGTTTATCTAGTTTACAATTTAGTCTCAGAACTCAATTTCTGACTTATAACGAAATGTGTAGACTTTTTTGAGTTAACGTATATAAAATTCAACATTTTTATGAACTCTTTCTTTTTGTGTTGGCTTTGTCTTTCTATTTGATTCAAGATAGATGAAATTTGTTAGGATTTGGATTAGTTCTGCATGGTCTTTCATCCTTCTTCTATTGTGAAATTTGACTTCGTTCATATTTTCTTGAATCAACGTACATAGAAATGCAATTTTTACTAAACGTATTGCCTAAGAACATATTAATTATAATTACAATACATTTTTCAAACATTTTCTGTTAAAGATGAGTTTATCTAGTTTACAATTTAGTCTCAGAAATCAATTTCCGACTTATAACGAAATGTGTAGACTTTTTTGAGTTAACGTATATAAAATTCAACATTTTTATGAACTCTTTCTTTTTGTGTTGGCTTTGTCTTTCTATTTGATTCAAGATAGATGAAATTTGTTAGGATTTGGATTAGTTCTGCATGGTCTTTCATCCTTCTTCTATTGTGAAATTTGACTTCCTTCATATTTTCTTGAATCAACTTACATAGAAATGCAATTTTTACTAGACGCATTGCCTTAGAACATATTAATTGTAATTACAATACATTTTTCAAACCTTTTCTGTTAAAGATGAGTTTATCTAGTTTACAATTTAGTCTTAGAAATCAATTTCCGACTTATAACGAAATGTGTAGACTTTTTTGAGTTAACGTATATAAAATTCAACATTTTTATGAACTCTTTCTTTTTGTGTTGGCTTTGTCTTTCTATTTGATTCAAGATAGATGAAATTTGTTAGGATTTGGATTAGTTCTGCATGGTCTTTCATCCTTCTTCTATTGTGAAATTTGACTTCGTTCATATTTTCTTGAATCAACGTACATATAAATGCAATTTTTACTAAACGTATTGCCTAAGAACATATTAATTATAATTACAATACATTTTTCAAACATTTTCTTTTAAAGATGAGTTTATCTAGTTTACAATTTAGTCTCAGAAATCAATTTCCGACTTATAACGCAATGTGTAGACTTTTTTGAGTTAACGTATATAAAATTCAACATTTTTATGAACTCTTTCTTTTTGTGTTGGCTTTGTCTTTCTATTTGATTCAAGATATATGAAATTTGTTAGGATTTGGATTAGTTCTGCATGGTCTTTTATCCTTCTTCTATTGTGAAATTTGACTTCCTTCATATTTTCTTGAATCAACGTACATAGAAATGCAATTTTTACTAAACGTATTGCCTAAGAACATATTAATTATAATTACAATACATTTTTCAAACATTTTCTTTTAAAGATGAGTTTATCTAGTTTACAATTTAGTCTCAGAAATCAATTTCCGACTTATAACGAAATGTATAGACTTTTTTGAGTTAACGTATATAAAATTCAACATTTTTATGAACTCTTTCTTTTTGTGTTGGCTTTGTCTTTCTATTTGATTCAAGATAGATGAAATTTGTTAGGATTTGGATTAGTTCTGCATGGTCTTTCATCCTTCTTCTATTGTGAAATTTGACTTCGTTCATATTTTCTTGAATCAACGTACATAGAAATGCAATTTTTACTAAACGTATTGCCTAAGAACATATTAATTATAATTACAATACATTTTTCAAACATTTTCTTTTAAAGATGAGTTTATCTAGTTTACAATTTAGCCTCAGAAATCAATTTCCGACTTATAACGAAATGTGTAGACTTTTTTGAGTTAACGTATATAAAATTCAACATTTTTATGAACTCTTTCTTTTTGTGTTGGCTTTGTCTTTCTATTTGATTCAAGATAGATGAAATTTGTTAGGATTTGGATTAGTTCTGCATGGTCTTTCATCCTTCTTCTATTGTGAAATTTGACTTCCTTCATATTTTCCTAATTTAACTTACATAGAAATGCAATTTTTACTAGACGTATTGCCTTAGAACATATTAATTGTAATTACAATACATTTTTCAAAATTTTTCTGTTAAATATGAGTTTATCTAGTTTACAATTTAGTCTCAGAAATCAATTTCCGACTTATAACGAAATGTGTAGACTTTTTTGAGTTAACGTATATAAAATTCAACATTTTTATGAACTCTTTCTTTTTGTGTTGGCTTTGTCTTTCTATTTGATTCAAGATAGATGAAATTTGTTAGGATTTGGATTAGTTCTGCATGGTCTTTCATCCTTCTTCTATTGTGAAATTTGACTTCGTTCATATTTTCTTGAATCAACATACATAGAAATGCAATTTTTACTAGACGCATTGCCTTAGAACATATTATTTGTGATTACAATACATTTTTCAAACTTTTTCTGTTAAAGATGAGTTTATCTAGTTTACAATTTAGTCTCAGAAATCAATTTCCGACTTATAACGAAATGTTAGACTTTTATGAGTTAACGTATATAAAATTCAACATTTTTATGAACTCTTTATTTTTGTGTTGGCTTTGTCTTTCTATTTGATTCAAGATAGATGAAATTTGTTAGGATTTGGATTAGTTCTGCATGGTCTTTCATCCTTCTTCTATTGTGAAATTTGACTTCGTTCATATTTTCTTGAATCAACGTACATAGAAATGCAATTTTTACTAAACGTATTGCCTAAGAACATATTAATTATAATTACAATACATTTTTCAAACATTTTCTTTTAAAGATGAGTTTATCTAGTTTACAATTTAGTCTCAGAAATCAATTTCCGACTTATAACGAAATGTGTAGACTTTTTTGAGTTAACGTATATAAAATTCAACATTTTTATGAACTCTTTCTTTTTGTGTTGGCTTTGTCTTTCTATTTGATTCAAGATAGATGAAATTTGTTAGGATTTGGATTAGTTCTGCATGGTCTTTCATCCTTCTTCTATTGTGAAATCTGACTTCCTTCATATTTTCTTGAATCAACTTACATAGAAATGCAATTTTTACTAGACGCATTGCCTTAGAACATATTAATTGTAATTACAATACATTTTTCAAACTTTTTCTGTTAAAGATGAGTTTATCTAGTTTACAATTTAGTCTCAGAAATCAATTTCCGACTTATAACGAAATGTGTAGACTTTTTTTGAGTTAACGTATATAAAATTCAACATTTTTATGAACTCTTTCTTTTTGTGTTGGCTTTGTCTTTCTATTTGATTCAAGATAGATGAAATTTGTTAGGATTTGGATTAGTTCTGCATGGTCTTTTATCCTTCTTCTATTGTGAAATTTGACTTCCTTCATATTTTCTTGAATCAACGTACATAGAAATTACTAGACGTATTGCCTTAGAACATATTAATTGTAATTAAAATACATTTCTCAAACTTTTTCTGTTAAAGATGAGTTTATCTAGTTTACAATTTAGTCTCAGAAATCAATTCCCGACTTATAACGAAATGTGTCAACTTTTTTGGGTTAACGTATATAAAATTCAACATTTTTATGAACTCTTTCTTTTTGTGTTGGCTTTGTCTTTCTATTTGATTCAAGATAGATGAAATTTGTTAGGATTTGGATTAGTTCTGCAAGGTCTTTCATACTTCTTCTATTGTGAAATTTGACGTCCTTCATATTTTGTTGAATCAACGTACATAGAAATGCAATTTTTACTAGACGTATTGCCTTAAAACATATTAATTGTAATTACAATACATTTTTCAAACTTTTTCTGTTAAAGATGAGTTTATCTAGTTTACAATTTAGTTTCAGAAATCAATTTTCGACTTATAACGAAATGTGTAGACTTTTTTGAGTTAACGTATATAAAATTCAACATTTTTATGAACTCTTTCTTTTTGTGTGGGCTTTGTCTTTCTATTTGATTCAAGATAGATGAAATTTGTTAGGATTTGGATTAGTTCTGCATGGTCTTTCATCCTTCTTCTATTGTGAAATTTGACTTCCTTCATATTTTCTCGAATCAACGTACATAGAAATACAATTTTTGCTAGACGTATTGCCTTAGAACATATTAATTGTAATTACAATACATTTTTCAAACTTTTTCTGTTAAAGATGAGTTTATCTAGTTTACAATTTAGTCTCAGAAATCAATTTTCGACTTATAACGAAATGTGTAGACTTTTTTGAGTTAAAGTATATAAAATTCAACATTTTTATGAACTCTTTCTTTTTGTGTTGGCTTTGTCTTTCTATTTGATTCAAGATAGACGAAATTTGTTAGGATTTGGATTAGTTCTGCATGGTCTTTCATCCTTCTTCTATTGTGAAATTTGACTTCCTTCATATTTTCTTGAATCAACGTACATAGAAATGCAATTTTTACTAGACGTATTGCCTAAGAACATATTAATTATAATTACAATACATTTTTCAAAATTTTTCTGTTAAAGATGAGTTTATCTAGTTTTCAATTTAGTCTCACAAATCAATTTCCTACTTATAACGAAATGTGTAGACTTTTTTTAGTTAACGTATATAAAATTCAACGTTTTTATGAACTCTTTCTTTTTGTGTTGGCTTTGTCTTTCTATCTGATTCAAGATAGATGAAATTTGTTAGGATTTGGATTAGTTCTGCATGGTCTTTCATCCTTCTTCTATTGTGAAATTAGACTTCCTTCATATTTTCTTGAATCAACGTACATAGAAATGCAGTTTTTACTAGACGTATTTCCTTAGAACATATTAATTGTAATTACAATACATTTTTCAAACTTTTTCTGTTAAAGATGAGTTTATTTAGTTTACAATTTAGTCTCAGAAATCAATTTCTGACTTATAACGAAATGTGTAGACTTTTTTGAGTTAACGTATATCAAATTCAACAATTTTATGAACTCTTTCTTTTTGTGTTGGATTTTTCTTTCTATTTGATTAAAGATAGATGAAATTTGTTAGGATTTGGATTAGTTCTGCATGGTCTTTCATCCTTCTTCTATTGTGAAATTAGACTTCCTTCATATTTTCTTGAATCAACGTACATAGAAATGCAATTTTTACTAGACGTATTGCCTTAGAACATATTAATTGTAATTACAATACATTTTTAAAAAATTTTCTGTTAAAGATGAGTTTATCTAGTTTATAATTTAGTCTCAGAAATCAATTTCCGACTTATAACGAAATGTGTAGACTTTTTTGAGTTAACGTATATAAAATTCAACATTTTTATGAACTCTTTCTTTTTGTGTTGGCTTTGTCTTTCTGTTTGATTCAAGATAGATGAAATTTGTTAGGATTTGGATTAGTTCTGCATGGTCTTTCATCCTTCTTCTATTGTGAAATTAGACTTCCTTCATATTTTCTTGAATCAACGTACATAGAAATGCAATTTTTACTAGACGTATTGCCTTAGAACATATTAATTGTAATTACAATACATTTTTAAAACTTTTT
Organism: Papaver somniferum; assembly: GCF_003573695.1. NCBI lineage: Eukaryota > Viridiplantae > Streptophyta > Magnoliopsida > Ranunculales > Papaveraceae > Papaver > Papaver somniferum. The sequence goes on from NC_039361.1 coordinate 93,450,424, forward strand.
CTGTTAAAGATGAGTTTATCTAGTTTAGAATTTAGTCTCAGAAAACAATTTCCGACTTATAACGAAATGTGTAGACTTTATTGAGTTAACGTATATAAAATTCAACAGATTTATGAACTCTTTCTTTTTGTGTTGGCTTTGTCTTTCTATTTGATTCAAGATAGATGAAATTTGTTAGGATTTGGATTAGTTCTGCATGGTCTTTCATCCTTCTTCTATTGTGAATTTTGACTTCCTTCATATTTTCTTGAATCAACGTACATAGAAATGCAATTTTTACTAGACGTATTGCCTTAGAACATATTAATTGTAATTACAATACATTTTTCAAACTTTTTCTGTTAAATATGAGTTTATCTAGTTTACAATTTAGTCTCAGAAATCTATTTCCGACTTATAAGGAAATGTGTAGACTTTTTTGAGTTAACGTATATAAAATTCAACATTTTTATGAACTCTTTCTTTTTGTGTTGTCTTTGTCTTTCTATTTGATTCAAGATAGATGATATTTGTTAGGATTTGGATTAGTTATGTATGGTCTTTCATCCTTCTTCTATTGTGAAATTTGACTTCCTTCATATTTTCTTGAATCGACGTACATAGAAATTCAATTTTTACTAGACGTATTGCCTTAGAACATATTAATTGTAATTACAATACATTTTTCAAAATTTTTCTGTTAAAGATGAGTTTATCTAGTTTACAATTTAGTCTCACAAATCAATTTCCTACTTATAACGAAATGTGTAGACTTTTTTTAGTTAACGTATATAAAATTCAACATTTTTATGAACTCTTTCTTTTTGTGTTGGATTTGTCTTTCTATTTGATTCAAGATAAATAAAATTTGTTAGGATTTGGATTAGTTCTGCATGGTCTTTCATCCTTCTTCTATTGTGAAATTTGACTTCCTTCATATTTTCTTGAATCAACGTACATAGAAATGCAATTTTTACTAGACGTATTGCCTTAGAACATATTAATTGTAATTACAATACATTTTTCAAACTTTTTCTGTTAAAGATGAGTTTATTTAGTTTACAATTTAGTCTCAGAAATCAATTTCCGACTTTTAACCAAATGTGTAGACTTTTTTGAGTTAACGTATATAAAATTCAACATTTTTATGAACTCTTTCTTTTTGTCTTGGCTTTGTCTTTCTATTTGATTCAATATAGATGAAATTTGTTAGGATTTGGATTAGTTTTGCATGGTCTTTCATCCTTCTTCTATTGTGAAATTAGACTTCCTTCATATTTTCTTAAATCAACGTACATAGAAATGCAATTTTTACTAGACGTATTGCCTTAGAACATATTAATTGTAATTACAATACATTTTTCAAACTTTTTCTGTTAAAGATGAGTTTATCTAGTTTAGAATTGAGTCTCAGAAATCAATTTCCGACTTATAACGAAATCTGTAGACTTTTTTGAGTTAACGTATATAAAATTCAACATTTTTATGAACTCTTTCTTTTTGTGTTGGCTTTGTCTTTCTATCTGATTCAAGATAGATGAAATTTGTTAGGATTTGGATTAGTTCTGCATGGTCTTTCATCCTTCTTCTATTGTGAAATTAGACTTCCTTCATATTTTCTTGAATCAACGTACATAGAAATGCAATTTTTACTAGACGTATTGCCTAAGAACATATTAATTGTAATTACAATACATTTTTCAAACTTTTTATATTAAAGATGAGTTTATCTAGTTTACAATTTAGTCTCAGAAATCAATTTCCGACTTATAACGAAAT
>NC_039361.1:93452281-93519904 GCF_003573695.1 Papaver somniferum
CATCTAATAATATACAAAAACTGGTAAATTTAAAAGGATGGTTCAAAAGAATACACAGAAGTATAGGTGACTGCTTAGTTTCATGGTAGGCTTGTTATCAATAACTCATAGTGCTCTAAATTTAAAGAATTAATAGATGTAGCCTGGAACGCTATAAACTGTTTAAAACATCTAATAATATATAAAAACTGGTACATTTACGAGGATGGTTCAAAAGAATACATAGAAGTATAGGTGACTGCTTAGTTTCATAGTAGACTTATTATCAATAAATCTTAGTCCTCTAAAATTAAAAGAATTAATAGATGTCACCTGGAACGCTAAAAACTGGTTAAAACATCTAATAATATACAAAAACTGGTAAATTTAAGAGGATGATTCAAAAGAATACACTGAAGTATAGGTGACTGCTTAGTTTCATAGTATGCTTGTTATCAATAACTCATAGTTCTATAAAATTAAAGAATTAATATATGTCACCTGGAACGCTATAAACTGTTTAAAACATCTATTAATATACAAAAACTGGTACATTTACGAGGATGGTTCAAAAGAATACATAGAAGTATAGGTGACTGCTTAGTTTCATAGTAGGCTTATTATCAATAAATCTTAGTCCTCTAAAATTAAAAGAATTAATAGATGTCACCTGGAACGCTAAAAAATGGTAAAAACATCTAATAATATATAAAAACTGGTAAATTTAAAAGGATGGTTCAAAAGAATACACAGAAGTATAGGTGACTGCTTAGTTTCATAGTATGCTTGTTACCAATAACTCTTAGTCCTCTAAAGTTAAAGAATTAATAGATGTCACCTGAAACGCTATAAACTGTTTAAAACATCTAATAATATACAAAAACTGGTACATTTACGAGGATGGTTCAAAAGAATACATAGAAGTATAGGTGACTGCTTAGTTTCATAGTAGGCTTATTATCAATAAATCTTAGTCCTCTAAAATTAAAAGAATTAATAGATGTCACCTGGAACGCTAAAAACTGGTTAAACCATCTAATAATATACAAAAACTGGTAAATTTAAAAGGATGGTTGAAAAGAATACACAGAAGTATAGGTGACTGCTTAGTTTCATAGTAGGCTTGTTATCAATAACTCATAGTGCTCTAAATTTAAAGAATTAATAGATGTCACCTGGAACGCTATAAACTGTTTAAAACATCTAATAATATACAAAAACTGGTACATTTACGAGGATGGTTCAAAAGAATACATAGAAGTATAGGTGACTGCTTAGTTTCATAGTAGGCTTATTATCAATAAATCTTAGTCCTCTAAAATTAAAAGAATTAATAGATGTCACCTGGAACGCTAAAAACTGGTTAAAACATCTAATAATATACAAAAACTGGTAAATTTAAAAGGATGGTTCAAAAGAATACACAGAAGTATAGGTGACTGCTTAGTTTCATAGTAGGCTTATTATCAATAAATCTTAGTCCTCTAAAATAAAAAGAATTAATAGATGTCACCTGGAACGCTAAAAACTGGTTAAACCATCTAATAATATACAAAAACTGGTAAATTTAAAAGGATGGTTCAAAAGAATACACAGAAGTATAGGTGACTGCTTAGTTTCATGGTAGGCTTGTTATCAATAACTCATAGTGCTCTAAATTTAAAGAATTAATAGATGTAGCCTGGAACGCTATAAACTGTTTAAAACATCTAATAATATATAAAAACTGGTACATTTACGAGGATGGTTCAAAAGAATACATAGAAGTATAGGTGACTGCTTAGTTTCATAGTAGACTTATTATCAATAAATCTTAGTCCTCTAAAATTAAAAGAATTAATAGATGTCACCTGGAACGCTAAAAACTGGTTAAAACATCTAATAATATACAAAAACTGGTAAATTTAAGAGGATGATTCAAAAGAATACACTGAAGTATAGGTGACTGCTTAGTTTCATAGTATGCTTGTTATCAATAACTCATAGTTCTCTAAATTTAAAGAATTAATAGATGTCACCTGGAACGCTATAAACAGTTTAAAACATCTAATAATATACAAAAACTGGTACATTTACGAGGATGGTTCAAAAGAATACACAGAAGTATAGGTCACTGCTTAGTTTCATAGTAGGGTTGTTATCAATAACTCATAGTTCTCTAAATTTAAAGAATTAATAGATGTCACCTGGAACGCTATAAACTGTTTAAAACATCTAATAATATACAAAAACTGGTACATTTACGAGGATGGTTCAAAAGAATACACAGAAGTATAGGTCACTGCTTAGTTTCATAGTAGGCTTGTTATCAATAACTCTTAGTCCTCTAAAATTAAAGAATTAATAGATGTCACCTGGAACGCTAAAAACTGTTAAAACATCTAATAATATACAAAAACTGGTTCATTTATGAGGATGGTTCAAAATAATGTATAGAAGTATAGGTGACTACTTAGTTTCATAGTAGGCTTAATATCAATAACTCTTAGTCCTATAAAATTAAAGAATTAATAGATGTCACCTGGAACGATAAAAATTGTTTAAAAACATCTAATAATATACAAAAACTGGTAAATTTAAGAGGATGGTTCAAAAGAATACATAGAAGTATAGGTGAATGCTTAGTTTCATAGTAGGCTTGTTATCAATAACTCATAGTCCTCTACAATTAAAGAATTAATAGATGTCACCTGGAACGCTACAAAATGTTTAAAACATCTAATAATATACAAAACTGGTACATTTACGAGGATGGTTCAAAACAATACATAGAAGTATAGGTGACTGCTTAGTTTCATAGTAGGCTTATTATCAATAAATCTTAGTCCTCTAAAATTAAAAGAATTAATAGATGTCACCTGGAACGCTAAAAACTGGTTAAAACATCTAATTATATACAAAAACTGGTAAATTTAAAAGGATGGTTCAAAAGAATACACAGAAGTATAGGTGACTGCTTAGTTTCATAGTAGGCTTGTTATCAATAACTCATAGTTCTCTAAATTTAAAGAATTAATAGATGTCACCTGGAACGCTATAAACAGTTTAAAACATCTAATAATATACAAAAACTGGTACATTTACGAGGATGGTTCAAAAGAATACACAGAAGTATAGGTCACTGCTTAGTTTCATAGTAGGTTTGTTATCAATAACTCATAGTTCTCTAAATTTAAAGAATTAATAGATGTCACCTGGAACGCTATAAACTGTTTAAAACATCTAATAATATACAAAAACTGGTACATTTACGAGGATGGTTCAAAAGAATACATAGAAGTATAGGTGACTGCTTAGTTTCATAGTAGGCTTATTATCAATAAATCTTAGTCCTCTAAAATTAAAAGATTTAATAGATGTCACCTGGAACGCTAAAAACTGGTTAAAACATCTAATAATATACAAAAACTGGTAAATTTAAAAGGATGGTTCAAAAGAATACACAGAAGTATAGGTGACTGCTTAGTTTCATAGTAGGCTTATTATCAATAAATCTTAGTCCTCTAAAATAAAAAGAATTAATAGATGTCACCTGGAACGCTAAAAACTGGTTAAACCATCTAATAATATACAAAAACTGGTAAATTTAAAAGGATGGTTCAAAAGAATACACAGAAGTATAGGTGACTGCTTAGTTTCATGGTAGGCTTGTTATCAATAACTCATAGTGCTCTAAATTTAAAGAATTAATAGATGTAGCCTGGAACGCTATAAACTGTTTAAAACATCTAATAATATATAAAAACTGGTACATTTACGAGGATGGTTCAAAAGAATACATAGAAGTATAGGTGACTGCTTAGTTTCATAGTAGACTTATTATCAATAAATCTTAGTCCTCTAAAATTAAAAGAATTAATAGATGTCACCTGGAACGCTAAAAACTGGTTAAAACATCTAATAATATACAAAAACTGGTAAATTTAAAAGGATGGTTCAAAAGAATACACGGAAGTATAGGTGACTGCTTAGTTTCATAGTAGGCTCGTTACCAATAACTCTTAGTCCTCTAAAATTAAAGAATTAATAGATGTCACCTGGAACACTATAAACTGTTTAAAACATCTAATAATATACAAAAACTGGTACATTTACGAGGATGGTTCAAAAGAATACATTGAAGTATAGGTGACTGCTTAGTTTCATAGTAGGCTTATTATCAATAAATCTTAGTCCTCTAAAATTAAAAGAATTAATAGATGTCACCTGGAACGCTAAAAACTGGTTAAAACATCTAATAATATACAAAAACTGGTAAATTTAAAAGGATGGTTCAAAAGAATACACGGAAGTATAGGTGACTGCTTAGTTTCATAGTAGGCTTGTTACCAATAACTCTTAGTCCTCTAAAATTAAAGAATTAATAGATGTCACCTGGAACGCTATAAACTGTTTAAAACATCTAATAATATACAAAAACTGGTACATTTACGAGGATGGTTCAAAACAATACATAGAAGTATAGGTGACTGCTTAGTTTCATAGTAGGCTTATTATCAATAAATCTTAGTCCTCTAAAATTAAAAGAATTAATAGATGTCACCTGGAACGCTAAAAACTGGTTAAAACATCTAATTATATACAAAAACTGGTAAATTTAAAAGGATGGTTCAAAAGAATACACAGAAGTATAGGTGACTGCTTAGTTTCATAGTAGGCTTGTTATCAATAACTCATAGTTCTCTAAATTTAAAGAATTAATAGATGTCACCTGGAACGCTATAAACAGTTTAAAACATCTAATAATATACAAAAACTGGTACATTTACGAGGATGGTTCAAAAGAATACACAGAAGTATAGGTCACTGCTTAGTTTCATAGTAGGGTTGTTATCAATAACTCATAGTTCTCTAAATTTAAAGAATTAATAGATGTCACCTGGAACGCTATAAACTGTTTAAAACATCTAATAATATACAAAAACTGGTACATTTACGAGGATGGTTCAAAAGAATACACAGAAGTATAGGTCACTGCTTAGTTTCATAGTAGGCTTGTTATCAATAACTCTTAGTCCTCTAAAATTAAAGAATTAATAGATGTCACCTGGAACGCTAAAAACTGTTAAAACATCTAATAATATACAAAAACTGGTTCATTTATGAGGATGGTTCAAAATAATGTATAGAAGTATAGGTGACTACTTAGTTTCATAGTAGGCTTAATATCAATAACTCTTAGTCCTATAAAATTAAAGAATTAATAGATGTCACCTGGAACGATAAAAATTGTTTAAAAACATCTAATAATATACAAAAACTGGTAAATTTAAGAGGATGGTTCAAAAGAATACATAGAAGTATAGGTGAATGCTTAGTTTCATAGTAGGCTTGTTATCAATAACTCATAGTCCTCTACAATTAAAGAATTAATAGATGTCACCTGGAACGCTACAAAATGTTTAAAACATCTAATAATATACAAAACTGGTACATTTACGAGGATGGTTCAAAACAATACATAGAAGTATAGGTGACTGCTTAGTTTCATAGTAGGCTTATTATCAATAACTCTTAGTCCTCTAAAATTAAAGAATTAATAGATGTCACCTGGAACGCTAAAAACTGGTTAAAACATCTAATAATATACAAAAACTGGTAAATTTAAAAGGATGGTTCAAAAGAATACACAGAAGTATAGGTGACTGCTTAGTTTCATGGTAGGCTTGTTATCAATAACTCATAGTGCTCTAAATTTAAAGAATTAATATATGTAGCCTGGAACGCTATAAACTGTTTAAAACATCTAATAATATATAAAAACTGGTACATTTACGAGGATGGTTCAAAAGAATACATAGAAGTATAGGTGACTGCTTAGTTTCATAGTAGACTTATTATCAATAAATCTTAGTCCTCTAAAATAAAAAGAATTAATAGATGTCACCTGGAACGCTAAAAACTGGTTAAAACATCTAATAATATACAAAAACTGGTAAATTTAAAAGGATGGTTCAAAAGAATACACGGAAGTATAGGTGACTGCTTAGTTTCATAGTAGGCTTGTTACCAATAACTCTTAGTCCTCTAAAATTAAAGAATTAATAGATGTCACCTGGAACACTATAAACTGTTTAAAACATCTAATAATATACAAAAACTGGTACATTTACGAGGATGGTTCAAAAGAATACATAGAAGTATAGGTGACTGCTTAGTTTCATAGTAGGCTTATTATCAATAAATCTTAGTCCTCTAAAATTAAAAGAATTAATAGATGTCACCTGGAACGCTAAAAACTTGTTAAAACATCTAATAATATACAAAAACTGGTAAATTTAAAAGGATGGTTCAAAAGAATACACAGAAGTATAGGTGACTGCTTAGTTTCATAGTAGGCTTATTATCAATAAATCTTAGTCCTCTAAAATTAAAAGAATTAATAGATGTCACCTGGAACGCTAAAAACTGGTTAAACCATCTAATAATATACAAAAACTGGTAAATTTAAAAGGATGGTTCAAAAGAATACACAGAAGTATAGGTGACTGCTTAGTTTCATGGTAGGCTTGTTATCAATAACTCATAGTGCTCTAAATTTAAAGAATTAATAGATGTAGCCTGGAACGCTATAAACTGTTTAAAACATCTAATAATATATAAAAACTGGTACATTTACGAGGATGGTTCAAAAGAATACATAGAAGTATAGGTGACTGCTTAGTTTCATAGTAGACTTATTATCAATAAATCTTAGTCCTCTAAAATTAAAAGAATTAATAGATGTCACCTGGAACGCTAAAAACTGGTTAAAACATCTAATAATATACAAAAACTGGTAAATTTAAGAGGATGATTCAAAAGAATACACTGAAGTATAGGTGACTGCTTAGTTTCATAGTATGCTTGTTATCAATAACTCATAGTTCTATAAAATTAAAGAATTAATAGATGTCACCTGGAACGCTAAAAACTAGTTGAAAAATCTAATAATATACAAAAACTGGTAAATTTAAGAGGATGGTTCAAAAGAATACACAGAAGTATAGGTGACTGCTTAGTTTCATAGTAGGCATGTTATCAATAACTCATAGTTTTCTAAAATTAAAGAATTAATAGATGTCACCTGCAACGCTATAAACTGTTTAAAACAACTAATAATATACACAAACTGGTAAATTTACGAGGATGGTTCAAAAGAATGTATAGAAGTATAGGTGACTGCTTAGTTTCATAGTAGGCTTGTTATCAATAACTCATAGTCCTCTACAATTAAAGAATTATTAGATGTCACCTGGAATGATAAAAACTGGTTAAAACATCTAATAATATACAAACACTGGTAAATTTAAGAGGATGATTCAAAAGAATACACAGAAGTATAGGTGACTACTTAGTTTCATAGTAAGCTTGTTATCAATAACTCATAGTTCTCTAAAATTAAAGAATTAATAGATGTCACCTGGAACGCTATAAACTGTTTAAAACAACTAATTATATACAAAAACTGGTAAATTTACGAGGATGGTTCAAAAGAATGTATAGAAGTATAGGTGACTGCTTAGTTTCATAGTAGGCTTGTTATCAATAACACATAGTCCTCAAAAATTAAAGAATTAATAGATGTCACCTGGAACGCTATAAACTGTTTAAAACATCTAATAATATACAAAAACTGGTACATTTACGAGGATGGTTCAAAAGAATGCATAGAAGTATAGGTGACTGCTTAGTTTCATATTAGGCTTATTATCAATAACTCTTAGTCCTCTAAAATTAAAGAATTAATAGATGTCACCTGGAACGCTAAAAACTGGTTAAAACATCTAATAATATCCAAAAACTGGTACATTTACGAGGATGGTTAAAAAGAATACACAGAAGTATAGGTGACTGCTTAGTTTCATAGTAGGCTTGTTATCAATAACTCATAGTCCTCTACAATTAAAGAATTATTAGATGTCACCTGGAACGATAAAAACTGGTTAAAACATCTAATAATATACAAAAACTGGTAAATTTAAGAGGATGGTTCAAAAGAATACACAGAAGTATAGGTCACTGCTTAGTTTCATAGTAGACTTGTTATCAATAACTCATAGTTCTCTAAAATTAAAGAATTAATAGATGTCACCTGGAATGCTATAAACTGTTTAAAACAACTAATAATATACAAAACCTGGTAAATTTACGAGGATGGTTCAAAAGAATATATAGAAGTATAGGTGACTGCTTAGTTTCATAGTAGGCTTGTTATCAATAACACATAGTCCACTAAAATTAAATAATTAATAGATGTCACCTGGAACGCTATAAACTGTTTAAAACATCTAATAATATACAAAAACTGGTACATTTACGAGGATGGTTCAAAAGAATACATAAAAGTATAGGTGACTGCTTAGTTTCATAGTAGGCTTGTTATCAATAACTCATAGTCCTCTACAATTAAAGAATTATTAGATGTCACCTGGAACGATAGAAACTGGTTAAAACATCTAATAATATACAAAAACTGGTAAATTTAAGAGGATGATTCAAAAGAATACACAGAAGTATAGGTGACTTCTTAGTTTCATAGTAGGCTTGTTATCAATAACTCATAGTTCTATAAAATTAAAGAATTAATAGATGTCACCTGGAACGCTAAAAACTGGTTAAAAAATCTAATAATATACAAAAACTGGTAAATTTAAGAGGATGGTTCAAAAGAATACACAGAAGTATAGGTGACTGCTTAGTTTCATAGTAGGCTTGTTATCAATAACTCATAGTTTTCTAAAATTAAAGAATTAATAGATGTCACCTGCAACGCTATAAACTGTTTAAAACAACTAATAATATACACAAACTGGTAAATTTACGAGGATGGTTCAAAAGAATGTATAGAAGTATAGGTGACTGCTTAGTTTCATAGTAGGCTTGTTATCAATAACTCATAGTCCTCTACAATTAAAGAATTATTAGATGTCACCTGGAATGATAAAAACTGGTTAAAACATCTAATAATATACAAACACTGGTAAATTTAAGAGGATGGTTCAAAAGAATACACAAAAGTATAGGTGACTACTTAGTTTCATAGTAGGCTTGTTACCAATAACTCATAGTTCTCTAAAATTAAAGAATTAATAGATGTCACCTGGAACGCTATAAACTGTTTAAAACAACTAATTATATACAAAAACTGGTAAATTTACGAGGATGGTTCAAAAGAATGTATAGAAGTATAGGTGACTGCTTAGTTTCATAGTAGGCTTGTTATCAATAACACATAGTCCTCTAATATTAAATAATTAATAGATGTCACCTGGAACGCTATAAACTGTTTAAAACATCTAATAATATACAAAAACTGGTACATTTACGAGGATGGTTCAAAAGAATACATAGAAGTATAGGTGACTGCTTAGTTTCATATTAGGCTTATTATCAATAACTCTTAGTCCTCTAAAATTAAAGAATTAATAGATGTCACCTGGAACGCTAAAAACTGGTTAAAACATCTAATAATATCCAAAAACTGGTACATTTACGAGGATGGTTCAAAAGAATACACAGAAGTATAGGTGACTGCTTAGTTTCATAATAGGCTTGTTATCAATAACTCATAGTCCTCTACAATTAAAGAATTATTAGATGTCACCTGGAACGATAAAAACTGGGTAAAACATCTAATAATATACAAAAACTGGTAAATTTAAGAGGATGGTTCAAAAGAATGTATAGAAGTATAGGTGACTGCTTAGTTTCATAGTAGGCTTGTTATCAATAACACATAGTCCACTAAAATTAAATAATTAATAGATGTCACCTGGAACGCTATAAACTGTTTAAAAATCTAATAATATACAAAAACTGGTACATTTACGAGGATGGTTCAAAAGAATACATAGAAGTATAGGTGACTGCTTAGTTTCATAGTAGGCTTATTATCAATAAATCTTAGTCCTCTAAAATTAAAAGAATTAATAGATGTCACCTGGAACGCTAAAAAATGGTTAAAACATCTAATAATATACAAAAACTGGTAAATTTAAAAGGATGGTTCAAAAGAATACACAGAAGTATAGGTGACTGCTTAGTTTCATAGTAGGCTTATTATCAATAACTCTTAGTCCTCTAATATTTAAGAAATAATAGATGTCACCTGGAACGCTAAAAACTGGTTAAAACATCTAATAATATACAAAAACTGGTAAATTTAAGAGGATGGTTCAAAAGAATACACAGAAGTATAGGTCACTGCTTAGTTTCATAGTAGGCTTGTTATCAATAACTCATAGTTCTCTAAAATTAAAGAATTAATAGATGTCACCTGGAACGCTATAAACTGTTTAAAACAACTAATAATATACAAAAACTGGTAAATTTACGAGGATGGTTCAAAAGAATGTATAGAAGTATAGGTGACTGCTTAGTTTCATAGTAGGCTTATTATCAATAACTCTTAGTCCTCTAAAATTAAAGAATTAATAGATGTCACCTGGAACGCTAAAAACTGGTTAAAACATCTAATAATATACAAAAACTGGTAAATTTAAGAGGATGGTTCAAAAGAATACACAGAAGTATAGGTGACTGCTTAGTTTCATAGTAGGCTTATTATCAATAAATCTTAGTCCTCTAAAATTAAAAGAATTAATAGATGTCACCTGGAACGCTAAAAACTGGTTAAAACATCTAATAATATACAAAAACTGGTAAATTTAAAAGGATGGTTCAAAAGAATACACGGAAGTATAGGTGACTGCTTAGTTTCATAGTAGGCTTGTTACCAATAACTCTTAGTCCTCTAAAATTAAAGAATTAATAGATGTCACCTGGAACGCTATAAACTGTTTAAAACATCTAATAATATACAAAAACTGGTACATTTACGAGGATGGTTCAAAAGAATACATAGAAGTATAGGTGACTGCTTAGTTTAATAGTAGGCTTGTTATCAATAACTCATAGTCCTCTACAATTAAAGAATTATTAGATGTCACCTGGAACGATAAAAACTGGTTAAAACATCTAATAATATACAAAAACTGGTAAATTTAAGAGGATGATTCAAAAGAATACACAGAAGTATAGGTGACTGCTTAGTTTCATAGTAGGCTTGTTATCAATAACTCATAGTCCTCTAAAATTAAAGAATTAATAGATGTCACCTGGAACGCTATAAACTGTTTAAAACATCTAATAATATACAAAAACTGGTACATTTACGAGAATGGTTCAAAAGAATACATAGAAGTATAGGTGACTGCTTAGTTTCATAGTAGGCTTGTTATCAATAACTCATAGTCCTCTACAATTAAAGAATTATTAGATGTCACCTGGAACGATAAAAACTGGTTAAAACATCTAATAATATACAAAAACTGGTAAATTTAAGAGGATGATTCAAAAGAATGTATAGAAGTATAGGTGACTGCTTAGTTTAATAGTAGGCTTGTTATCAATAACTCATAGTCCTCTACAATTAAAGAATTATTAGATGTCACCTGGAACGATAAAAACTGGTTAAAACATCTAATAATATACAAAAACTGGTAAATTTAAGAGGATGATTCAAAAGAATACACAGAAATATAGGTGACTGCTTAGTTTCATAGTAGGCTTGTTACCAATAACTCATAGTCCTATAAAATTAAATAATTAATAGATGTCACCTGGAACGCTAAAAACTGGTTAAAACATCTAATAATATACAAAAACTGGTAAATTTAAGAGGATGGTTCAAAAGAATACGCAGAAGTATAGGTGACTGCTTAGTTTCATAGTAGGCTTGTTATCAATAACTCATAGTCCTCTACAATTAAAGAATTATTAGATGTCACCTGGAATGATAAAAACTGGTTAAAACATCTAATAATATACAAACACTGGTAAATTTAAGAGGATGGTTCAAAAGAATACACAAAAGTATAGGTGACTACTTAGTTTCATAGTAGGCTTGTTACCAATAACTCATAGTTCTCTAAAATTAAAGAATTAATAGATGTCACCTGGAACGCTATAAACTGTTTAAAACAACTAATTATATACAAAAACTGGTAAATTTACGAGGATGGTTCAAAAGAATGTATAGAAGTATAGGTGACTGCTTAGTTTCATAGTAGGCTTGTTATCAATAACACATAGTCCTCTAATATTAAATAATTAATAGATGTCACCTGGAACGCTATAAACTGTTTAAAACATCTAATAATATACAAAAACTGGTACATTTACGAGGATGGTTCAAAAGAATACATAGAAGTATAGGTGACTGCTTAGTTTCATATTAGGCTTATTATCAATAACTCTTAGTCCTCTAAAATTAAAGAATTAATAGATGTCACCTGGAACGCTAAAAACTGGTTAAAACATCTAATAATATCCAAAAACTGGTACATTTACGAGGATGGTTCAAAAGAATACACAGAAGTATAGGTGACTGCTTAGTTTCATAGTAGGCTTGTTATCAATAACTCATAGTCCTCTACAATTAAAGAATTATTAGATGTCACCTGGAACGCTATAAACTGTTTAAAACAACTAATAATATACAAAACCTGGTAAATTTACGAGGATGGTTCAAAAGAATATATAGAAGTATAGGTGACTGCTTAGTCTCATAGTAGGCTTGTTATCAATAACACATAGTCCACTAAAATTAAATAATTAATAGATGTCACCTGGAACACTATAAACTGTTTAAAACATCTAATAATATACAAAAACTGGTACATTTACGAGGATGGTTCAAAAGAATACATAAAAGTATAGGTGACTGCTTAGTTTCATAGTAGGCTTGTTATCAATAACTCATAGTCCTCTACAATTAAAGAATTATTAGATGTCACCTGGAACGATAGAAACTGGTTAAAACATCTAATAATATACAAAAACTGGTAAATTTAAGAGGATGATTCAAAAGAATACACAGAAGTATAGGTGACTTCTTAGTTTCATAGTAGGCTTGTTATCAATAACTCATAGTTCTATAAAATTAAAGAATTAATAGATGTCACCTGGAACGCTAAAAACTGGTTAAAAAATCTAATAATATACAAAAACTGGTAAATTTAAGAGAATGGTTCAAAAGAATACACAGAAGTATAGGTGACTGCTTAGTTTCATAGTAGGCTTGTTATCAATAACTCGTAGTTTTCTAAAATTAAAGAATTAATAGATGTCACCTGCAACGCTATAAATTGTTTAAAACAACTAATAATATACACAAATTGGTAAATTTACGAGGATGGTTCAAAAGAATGTATAGAAGTATAGGTGACTGCTTAGTTTCATAGTAGGCTTGTTATCAATAACTCATAGTCCTCTACAATTAAAGAATTATTAGATGTCACCTGGAATGATAAAAACTGGTTAAAACATCTAATAATCTACAAACACTGGTAAATTTAAGAGGATGGTTCAAAAGAATACACAGAAGTATAGGTGACTACTTAGTTTCATAGTAGGCTTGTTACCAATAACTCATAGTTCTCTAAAATTAAAGAATTAATAGATGTCACCTGGAACGCTATAAACTGTTTAAAAGAACTAATTATGTACAAAAACTGGTAAATTTACGAGGATGGTTCAAAAGAATGTATAGAAGTATAGGTGACTGCTTAGTTTCATAGTAGGCTTGTTATCAATAACACATAGTCCTCTAATATTAAATAATTAATAGATGTCACCTGGAACGCTATAAACTGTTTAAAAGAACTAATTATATACAAAAACTAGTAAATTTACGAGGATGGTTCAAAAGAATGTATAGAAGTATAGGTGACTGCTTAGTTTCATAGTAGGCTTGTTATCAATAACACATAGTCCTCTAATATTAAATAATTAATAGATGTCACCTGGAACGCTATAAACTGTTTAAAACATCTAATAATATACAAAAACTGGTACATTTACGAGGATGGTTCAAAAGAATACATAGAAGTATAGGTGACTGCTTAGTTTCATATTAGGCTTATTATCAATAACTCTTAGTCCTCTAAAATTAAAGAATTAATAGATGTCACCTGGAACGCTAAAAACTGGTTAAAACATCTAATAATATCCAAAAACTGGTACATTTACGAGGATGGTTCAAAAGAATACACAGAAGTATAGGTGACTGCTTAGTTTCATAGTAGGCTTGTTATCAATAACTCATAGTCCTCTACAATTAAAGAATTATTAGATGTCACCTGGAACGATAAAAACTGGGTAAAACATCTAATAATATACAAAAACTGGTAAATTTAAGAGGATGGTTCAAAAGAATGTATAGAAGTATAGGTGACTGCTTAGTTTCATAGTAGGCTTGTTATCAATAACACATAGTCCACTAAAATTAAATAATTAATAGATGTCACCTGGAACGCTATAAACTGTTTAAAACATCTAATAATATACAAAAACTGGTACATTTACGAGGATGGTTCAAAAGAATACATAGAAGTATAGGTGACTGCTTAGTTTCATAGTAGGCTTATTATCAATAACTCTTAGTCCTCTAATATTTAAGAATTAATAGATGTCACCTGGAACGCTAAAAACTGGTTAAAACATCTAATAATATACAAAAACTGGTAAATTTAAGAGGATGGTTCAAAAGAATACACAGAAGTATAGGTCACTGTTTAGTTTCATAGTAGGCTTGTTATCAATAACTCATAGTTCTCTAAAATTAAAGAATTAATAGATGTCACCTGGAACGCTATAAACTGTTTAAAACAACTAATAATATACAAAAACTGGTAAATTTACGAGGATGGTTCAAAAGAATGTAACGAAGTATAGGTGACTGCTTAGTTTCATAGTAGGCTTGTTATCAATAACTCTTAGTCCTCTAAAATTAAAGAATTAATAGATGTCACCTGGAACGATAAAAACTGGTTAAAACATCTAATAATATACAAAAACTGGTAAATTTAAGAGGATGATTCAAAAGAATACACAGAAGTATAGGTGACTGCTTAGTTTCATAGTGGGATTGTTATCAATAACACATAGTCCTCTAAAATTAAATAATTAATAGATGTCACCTGGAACGCTATAAACTGTTTAAAACATCTAATAATATACAAAAACTGGTACATTTACGAGGATGGTTCAAAAGAATACATAGAAGTATAGGTGACTGCTTAGTTTCATAGTAGGCTTATTATCAATAACTCTTAGTCCTCTAAAATTAAAGAATTAATAGATGTCACCTGGAACACTAAAAACTGGTTAAAACATCTAATAATATAAAAAAAACTGGTACATTTACGAGGATGTTTCAAAAGAATACACAGAAGTATAGGTGACTGCTTAGTTTCATAGTAGGCTTGTTATCAATAACTCATAGTTCTCTAAAAATAAAGAATTAATAGATGTCACCTGGAACGCTATAAACTGTTTAAAACAACTAATAATATACAAAAACTGGTAAATTTACGAGGATGGTTCAAAATAATGTATAGAAGTATAGGTGACTGCTTAGTTTCATAGTAGGCTTGTTACCAATAACTCATAGTCCTATAAAATTAAAGAATTAATAGAT
Organism: Papaver somniferum; assembly: GCF_003573695.1. Classification (NCBI taxonomy): domain Eukaryota; kingdom Viridiplantae; phylum Streptophyta; class Magnoliopsida; order Ranunculales; family Papaveraceae; genus Papaver; species Papaver somniferum. The sequence goes on from NC_039361.1 coordinate 93,467,724, forward strand.
GTCACCTGGAACGCTAAAAACTGGTTAAAATATCTAATAATATACAAAAACTGGTAAATTTAAGAGGATGGTTCAAAAGAATACACAGAAGTATAGGTCACTGCTTAGTTTCATAGTAGGCTTGTTATCAATAACTCATAGTTCTCTAAAATTAAAGAATTAATAGATGTCACCTGGAACGCTATAAACAGTTTAAAACAACTAATAATATACAAAAACTGGTAAATTTACGAGGATGGTTCAAAAGAATGTATAGAAGTATAGGTGACTGCTTAGTTTCATAGTAGGCTTGTTATCAATAACTCATAGTCCTCTACAATTAAAGAATTATTAGATGTCACCTGGAACGATAAAAACTGGTTAAAACATCTAATAATATACAAAAACTGGTAAATTTAAGAGGATGGTTAAAAAGAATACACAGAAGTATGGGTGACTGCTTAGTTTCATAGTAGGCTTGTTATCAATAACTCATAGTCCTCTAAAATTAAAGAATTAATTGATGTCACCCGGAACGCTAGAAACTGTTTAAAACATCTAATATTATACAAAAACTGGTAAATTTAAGAGGATGGTTAAAAAGAATACACCTAAGTATGGGTGACAGCTTTGTTTCGTAGTAGGCTTGTTATCAATAACTCATAGTCCTCTAAAATTAAAGAATTAATAGATGTCACCTGGAATGCTAGAAACTGTTTAAAACATCTAATAATATATTAAAACTGGTAAATTTAAGAGGATGGTTCAAAAGAATACACGGATGTCTAGGTGACTGCTTAGTTTCATAGTAGGCTTCTTATCAATAACTCATACTCCTCTAAAATTAAAGAATTCTAGGTGTCACCAGGAACGCTAGAAACTGTTTAAAACATCTAATAATATACAAAAACAAGTAAATTTAAGAAGACGGTTAAAAAGAATACACAGAAGTATGGGTGACTGCTTAGTTTCATAGTAGGCTTGTTATCAATAACTCATAGTCCTCCAAAATTAAAGAATTAATAGATATTACCAAGAACGCTAGATACTGTTTAAAACATCTAATAATATACAAAAACTGGTAAATTTATGAGAACGGTTCAAAATAATACACAGAAGTTTAGGTGACTGCTTAGTTTCATAGTAGGCTAGTTATCAATCACTAATAGCCCTCTAAAATTAAAGAGTTAATAGATGTTACTTGGAACGCTAGAAACTGTTTAAAACATTTAATAATATATAAAAACTGGTAAATTTAAGAGGATGGTTCAAAAGAATACACAGAAGTATAGGTGACTGCTTAGTTTCATAGTACGCTTGTTATCAATAACTCGTAGAACTCTAAAATTAAAGAATTAATAGATGTCATCTTGAACACTAGAACTGTTTAAAACATCTAATAATATACAAAAACTTGTAAATTTAAGAGGATGGTTCAAAAGAATACACAGAAGTATAGGTGACTGCTTATCAGTCACTCATAGTCCTCTAAAATTAAAGAATTAATAGATGTTACTTGAAACGCTAGAAACTGTTTAAAACAACTAATAATATATAAAAACTGGTAAATTTAAGAGGATGATTCAAAAGAATACACAGAAGTATAGGTGACTGCTTATCAGTCACTCATAGTCCTCTAAAATTAAAGAATTAATAGATGTTACTTGGAACGCTAGAAACTGTTTGAAACATCCAATAATATATAAAAACTGGTAAATTTAAGTGGATGGTTCAAAAGAATACACAGAAGTATAGGTGACTGCTTAGTTTCATAGTAGACTTGTTATCAATAACTCATAGAACTCTAAAATTAAAGAATTAATAGATGTCACCTGGAACGCTAGAAACTGTTTAAAACGTCTAATAATATACTAAAACTAGTAAATTTAAGAGGATGGTTCAAAAGAATACATTGAAATACAGGTGAGTGCTTAGTTTCATAGTAGGCTTGTTATCAATAACTCATAGTCCTCTAAAATTTTATAATTAGATGCCACCAGGAACGCTAGAAACTGTTTAAAACATCTAATAATATATAAAAACTGGTAAATTCAAGAGAACGGTTCAAAAGAATACACAGATGTATAGGTGACTGCATAGATTCATAATAGGCTTGTTATCAATAACTCATAGTCCTCTAAAATTAAAGAATTAAGAGATGTCACCTGGAACGCTAGAAACTGTTCAAAACATCTAATAATATACAAAAACTGGTAAATTTAATAGGATGGTTAAAAAGAATACACAAAAGTATGGGTGACTGCTTAGTTTCATAGTAGGCTTGTTATCAATAACTCATAGTCCTCTAAAATTAAAGAATTAATTGATGTCACCCCGAACGCTAGAAACTGTTTAAAACATCTAATATTATACAAAAACTGGTAAATTTAAGAGGATGGTTAAAAAGAATACACAGAAGTATGGGTGACTGCTTAGTTTCATAGTAGGCTTGTTATCAATAAGTCATAGTCCTCTAAAATTAAAGAATTAATAGATGTCACCTGGAACGCTAGAAACTGTTTAAAACATCTAATAATATATTAAAAAAGATAAATTTAAGAGGATGGTTCAAAAGAATACATTGAAGTACGGGTGAGTGCTTAGTTTCATAGTAGGCTTGTTACCAATAACTCATAGTCCTCTAAATTTTAAGAATTGGATGCCACCGGGAACGATAAAAACTGTTTAAAACATCTAATAATATATAAAAACTGGTAAATACAAGAGGATGGTTCAAAATAATACACAGATGTATAGGTGACTGCTTAGTTTCATAGTAGGCTTCTTATCAATAACTCATACTCCTCTAAAATTAAAGAATTCTAGATTTCACCAGAAACGCTACAAACTTTTTAAAACATCTAATAATATACAAAAACTGGTAAATTTAAGAAGACGGTTAAAAAGAATACACAGAAGTATGGGTAACTGCTTAGTTTCATAGTATGCTTGTTATCAATAACTCATAGTCCTCCAAAATTAAAGAATTAATAGATATTACCTGGAAAGCTAGAAACTGTTTAAAACATCTAATAATATACAAAAACTGGTAAATTTATGAGAACAGTTCAAAATAATACACAGAAGTATAGGTGGCTGCTTAGTTTCATAGTAGGCTAGTTATCAATCACTAACATCCTTCTAAAATTAAAGAGTTAATAGATGTTACTTGGAATGCTAGAAACTGTTTAAAACATTTAATAATATATAAAAACTGGTAAACTTAAGAGGATGGTTCAAAAGAATACACAGAAGTATAGGTGACTGCTTAGTTTCATAGTATGCTTGTTATCAATAACTCATAGAACTCTAAAATTAAATAATTAATAGATGTCACCTTGAACACTAGAAACTGTTTAAAACATCTAATAATATACAAAAACTTGTAAATTTAAGAGGATGGTTCAAAAGAATACACAGAAGTATAGGTGACTGCTTATCAGTCACTCATAGTCCTCTAAAATTAAAGAATTAATAGATGTTACTTTTAACGCTAGAAACTGTTTAAAACAACTAATAATATATAAAAACTGGTAAATTTAAGATGATGATTCAAAAGAATACACTGAAGTATAGGTGACTGCTTATCAGTCACTCATAGTCCTCTAAAATTAAAGAATTAATAGATGTTACTTGGAACGCTAGAAACTGTTTGAAACATCCAATAATATATAAAAACTGGTAAATTTAAGAGGATGGTTCAAAAGAATACACAGAAGTATAGGTGACTGCTTAGTTTCATAGTAGGCTTGTCATCAATAACTCATAGAAATCTAAAATTAAAGAATTAATAGATGTCACCTATAACGCTAGAAACTGTTTAAAACATCTAATAGTATACTAAAACTAGTAAATTTAAGAGGATGGTTCAAAAGAATACATTGAAATACAGGTGAGTGCTTAGTTTCATGGTAGGCTTGTTATCAATAACTCATAGAACTCTAAAATTTAAAAATTATATGCCACCAGGAACGCTAGAAACTGTTTAAAACATCTAATAATATATAAGAACTAGTAAATACAAGAGAACGGTTCAAAAGAATACACAGATGTATAGGTGACTGCGTAGATTCATAGTAGGCTTGTTATCAATAACTCATAGTCCTCTAAAATTAAAGAATTAAGAGATGTCACCAGGAACGCTAGAAACTGTTCAAAACATCTAATAATATACAAAAACTGGTAAATTTAAGAGGATGGTTAAAAATAATACACAGAAGTATGGGTGACTAATTAGTTTCATAGTAGGCTTGTTATCAATAACTCATAGTCCTCAAAATTAAAAAATTAATATATGTCACATGGAACGCTATAAGCTGTTGAAAACATCTACTAATATACAAAAACTGGTAAATTTACGAGGATGGTTCAAAATAATACATAGAAGTATAGGTGACTGCTTAGTTTCATAGTAGGTTTGTTATTAATAACTCATAGTCCACTTACATTAAAGAATTAATAGATGTCACCTGGAGCGATTAAAACTGGTTAAAAAATCTAATAATATACAAAAATTGGTAAATTTAAGAGGATGGTTCAAAAGAATACATAGAAGTATAGGTGACTGCTTAATTTCATAGTAGGCTTGTTATCAATAACTCATAGTCCTCTAAAATTAAAGAATTAATAGATGTCACCTGGAACGATAAAAACTGGTTAAAACATTTAATAATATTCAAAAACTGGTAAATTTAAGAGGATGGTTCAAAAGAATACACAGAAGTATAGGTGACTGCTTAGTTTCATAGTAGGCTTGTTATCAATAACTCATAGTCCTCTAAAATTAAAGAATAAAAAGATGTCACCTGGAACGCTATAAACTGTTTAAAACATCTAATAATACACAAAAACTGGTAAATTTACGAGGATGGTTCAAAAGAATACACAGAAGTATAGGTGACTGCTTAGTTTCATAGTAGGCTTGTTATCAATAACTCATAGTCCTCTAAAATTAAAGAATTTATAGATGTCACCTGGAACGATTAAAACTGATAAATTTTAGAGGATGGTTCAAAAGAATACATAGAAGTATATCGTTAAAGCCAACTGAAAGTAACTTAATTCTTTATAAAGAATGATACTAACAAAATTCTCTACAATAATGAAGATTATCTTTGAATGTTCCCAAAAAACCCTAAAAACACTAAAGAGCCCTGAAAGAGCTCTGAGAAAATCTAAATATCTCAAGAAGACTCAAAAAAGCTTTGAAAAGTTTAAATTTAATAATACTCCGTAGTACTGGGATCTACAAGCTAGGAGATTCGATAAAGAATGATAATAACAAATCCCTACAATAGTGAAGATCAAATTTTAATGTTCTCTAAAAAGCATTGAAAACTTTATAAAACCCTGAAAACTCTAAAAATCCCTAAAATATCTAAAGAGCTCTGAAAAATCTAAAGACCTCTGAAAAACTTTAAAAAGCTCTGAAAAAGCTTTAAGCAAATTATATTTCGTAGCACTAGTATCTACTAGCCAAGGGATTCGTTAAAGCCAACTGAAAGTAACTTAATTCTTTATAAAGAATGATACTAACAAAATTCTCTACAATAATGAAGATTATCTTTGAAAGTTTCCTAAAAACCCTAAAAGAGCTCTGAGAAAATCTAAAAAGCTCAAGAAGACTCCAAAAAGCTTTTAAAAGCTTAAATTTAATAATACTCCATAGTACTGGGATGTACAATCTAGAAGATTCGATAAATAATGATAATAACAAATACCTACAATAGTGAAGATCAACTCTGAATGGTCTCTGAAAAGCCTTGAAAACTCTATAAAACCTTGAAAATTCTAAAAATCCCTAAAATATCTAAAGTGCTCTAAAAAATCTTTAAGAGCTATGAAAAACTCTAAAAAGCTCTGAAAAAGATTTAAGTTAATTATATTTCATAGCAAAAGTATCTACTAGCCAGGGGATTCGTTAAAGCTAACTGAAAGTAACTTAATTCTTTATATAGAATGATACTAACAAAATTTCCCTACAATAATGAAGATTATCTTTGGATGTTTCCTAAAAACCCTAAAAACACTAAAGAGCCCTGAAAGAGCTCTGGGAAACTCTAAAAAGCTCAAGAAGACTCCAAAAAGCTCAGAAAAGCTTAAATTTAATAATAATCCGTATCACTAGGATCTACAAGCTAGGAGATTCGTTAAAGAATGACAATAACAAATCCGTGAAGATCAACTTTGAATGTTCTCTAAAAAGCCTTGAAAACTCTAAAAAACCCTGAAAAGTCTAAAAATCCCTAAAATATCTAAAGAGCTCTGATAAATCTAAAGATCTCTGAAAAACTCTAAAAAGCTCTGAAAAAGCTTTAAGTTAATTATATTTCGTAGCACTAGTATCTACTAGCCAAGGGATTCGTTAAAGCAAACTGAAAGTAACTTAATTCTTTATAAAGAATGATACTAACAAAATTCTCTACAATAATGAAGATTATCTTTGAATGTTTCCTAAAAACACTCAAGAGCGCTGAAAGAGCTCTGAGAAAATCTAAAAAGCTCAAAAAGACTCCAAAAAGCTTTGAAAAGCTTAAATTTAATAATACTCCGTAGTACTGGGATCTACAAGCTAGGAGCTTCGATAAACAATGATAATAACAAATCCTTACAATAGTGAAGATCAACTTTGAATGTTCTCTAAAAAGCCTTGAAAACTCTATAAAACCCTGAAAACTCTAAAAAGCCTAAAATATCTAAAGAGCTCTAAAAAATCTAAAGAGCTGTGAAAAACTCTGAAAAGTTCTGAAAAAGCTTTACTTTAATTATATTTCGTAGCACAAGTATCTACTAGCCAGGGGATTCGTTAAAGCGAACTGAAAGTAACTTAATTCTTCATAAAGAATAATACTAACAAAATTTCCCTACAATAATGAATATTATCTTTGGATTTTTCTTAAAAACACTAAAGGGCCCTGAAAGAGCTCTGAGAAACTCTAAAAAGCTCAGAAAAGCTTAAATTTAATAAAACTACGAAGCACGGGGATCTACAATCTAGGAGATTCGTTAAAGAATGATAATAACAAATCCGTTAAGATCAACTTTGAATGTTCTCTAAAAAGCCTTGAAAACTCTAAAAAAAACCTGAAAACTCTAAAAGTTTTTTTTTTCTGCCAGGTCAAATCTAAAAAGTCCTAAAATATCTAAAGAGCTCTCAAAAAGCTAAAGACCTTTAATAAACTCTAATAAGCTCTGAAAAAGTTTGAAGTTAATTATATTTCGTAGCACTAGTATCTACTAGCCAAGGGATTTGTTAAAGCCAACTGAAAATAACTTAATTCTTTATAAAGAATGATACTAACAAAATTCTCTACAATAATGAAGATTATCTTTGAATGTTTCCTAAAAACCCTAAAAAGACGAAAGATCCCTGAAAGAGCTTTGAGAAACTCTAAAAAGCTCAGGAATACTCCAAAAATCTCAGAAAAGCTTAAATTTAACGATTCCCCGCAGCACTGGGATCTACAAGCTAGGAGATTCGTTAAAGAATGATAATAACAAAATCGCGAAGATCAACTTTGAATGTTCTCTAAAAATCCTTGAAAACTCTAAACAACCCTGAAAACTCTAAAAAGCTTTTTTTTTTTTTTTGCTAGGTCAAATCTAAAAAGCCGTAAAATATCTAAAGAGCCCTGAAAAATCTAAAGAGCTCTAAAAAAATCTAAAAAGCTCTGAAAAAGTTGGAAGTTAATTATATTTCGTAGCACTAGTATCTACTAGCCAAGTGATTCGTTAAAGCCAACTGAAAGTAACTTAATTCTTTATAAAGAATGATACTAATAAAATTCTGTACAAAAATGAAGATTATCTTTAAATGTTTCCTAAAAACACTAAAGAGCCCTGAAGGAGCTCTGAGAAAATCTAAAAAGCTCAAGAAGACTCCGAAAGCTTTGAAAAGCTTAAATTTAATAATACTCCGTAGTACTGGGATCTACAAGCTAGGAGATTCAATAAAGAATGATAATAAAAAATCCCTACAATAGTGAAGATCAACTTTGAATGTTCTCTAAAAAGCCTTGAAAACTCTATAAAACCCTGAAAACTCTAAAAAGCCCTAAAATATCTAAAGAGCTCTGAAAAATATAAAGAGCTCTGAAAAACTCTAAAAAGCTCTGAAAAAGCTTTAAGTTAATTATATCTCGTAGCTCACGTATCTACTAGCCAAGGGATTCGTTAAAGCCAACTGAAATTAACTTAATTCTTTATAAAGAATGATACTAACAAAATTTCCCTACAATAATGAAGATTATCTTTGGATGTTTCCTAAAACCCTAAAAACACTAAAGAGCCCTGAAAGAGCTCTGACAAACTCTAAAAAGCTCATGAAGACTCCAAAAACCTCAGAAAAGCTTATTTAATAATGCTCCATAGCACTGGGATCTACAAGCTAGGAGATTCGTTAAAGAATGATAATAACAAATCCGTGAAGATCAACTTTGAATGTTCCCTAAAAAGCCTTTAAAACTCTAATAAACCCTGAAAATTCTAAAAAAATTTTTGTTTTCTGCTAGGTCAAATCTAAAAAACCCTAAAATATTTAAAGAGCTCTGAAAAATCTAAAGAGCTCTAAAAAACTCTGAAAAAGTTTTAAGTTAATTATACTAGTTTTTCACCCGTGCGATGCACGAGTCTATTTATTATATATAAAAAATAAATAAACCAATGACTAAACTGATGTATCTTAGTTGATGTGCAAAAAATAAAATGAACCAAAAAGGGATAAAACAAATATAAACTCCAAGGGAGACAATGTAATCAAAATTGACTTATTCTTAACAAAACATAAAATACCTAGAAAGGAAAGGAAAGAAAAAAAAAATAATCCCATCGGCTCACCCATGAAAACTGATAAAAGGTATCACCAACAATTTCAATAATCAAAATCAAAAAAAAAATCTCAAAACACAAAAAAGATGTTTTCATTATATATCGCATGAGTCTCTTTCATCGCCATAAATCTCCAAAAGAACCACCTCCACCGCAATCAGCAGCATGCTATATATTCGAGAAACATGCAAAGCAAACAACACCAAGAGAAGAAAAAAAATTAGACAACAAAACCCTAAAGTGCAAATCTGGCATTCTCTCGAGAGATTTATATAGAGAGTCACGACTCTCCAACATTAAGTTACCACAAAAAGGAAAAAACTTCATTTTGGAAATAATATCAAGCAATATAAAATTCATGCAATTTATTAAATTTTGGATAACAACTTTGGATATCTCTATATTTGCCTGTTGCAATTTTTTACTCCAAAAATATTCACCAACCATCATTAATTACACGTTTAGAATACAAATTCTTGAATTTCTTTTATCGAAACGAAAATATTAAGAATTTTCTACTAACGATTCCATATTTCGACTATTTTTTAAGATTATCGTTTAATTATTTTTGTGGAAGAGGAAGCGTGTTCTGATCCACGGGCACGCATCTAATACTCTATGTTTTTTTAAATTAAATTTGAATCACTAATTTCTTTTTGACAAAGGGTTTTTTAATGTTATTTGAATTGCAATAGTAAATTTGGTTGTAATTAAGATGAGTTTATAATTAGCAGAAGTGTATTCGGACATTGGATTATTTTTCTATTTTCATGATTGATTTAATTTTGTGATTAAATTGTTATGAATGATTTTATCTAATTTATTAATTTTAATATTTAACTACGATGATTAGACTACTTTCTTTATTTATTTTTGTCATCTGAGAAGATTTTATTAGATTTTGTTGTTTTAGGTAAAAAAAAAATTTTTAACTGTGATTAGTTGAATATTTATATTATGAGGCACAAAGATTCTACAATTTGCATCCTCTTTGTCATGATGGAGGGAACGATGGTTTTTCGTGGATATAAAGCATTTCTTCATTTCACGTTAGTATCACAATTATTGACTTAATTTGTTTCGTTTTTTCGGAAATGAGTATCATAATTAATTAAAAAAAAATCCAATCCAAAACAGATCTATTTGCACATGAACTATTACCTCAATTTATAAAGTTTCAACATTTTCTTTCTCCTTTTATCCAAAATCATTTTATTCATATGATGCCAAAATCGAGTAAACATTGCAATAGAATATTTTATTAAATATCTAGTACATTTCTTACCTATTTAATCAAAGCAATAAAAAATAAAGTAAATAAAATGATGTAAAAACCGAGTAAATATTCAAAACCATTAACCCGTAAAAAATATTTCCATAAGTCTTCTTAATAAACTTTATTTTTTTAGTTGCAATATATTGAGTAACTTTTATAATCGATTGACAGTGTCTTACATCTCATAAAGTATATTGTACCATCAATGATGTAAACTGTGATTTCTTGATAAACTGTTTCCTGCAACAGTTGCGCTATTGATCAGTGAACAGAAAAAAGCATTGGGTTTGTCAAGCGTGCCACATCTTAGTTTTTTTTTCTTCTGTTTTACATCATATACTTGTGGGAAATGAATGAGTGAATTTACCTTTACATTTCAGTAGGTAAATGATCTTTCTTAGTGTAACATAACAATAAACTCACACAAAAGGAGAAGAGAGGGAATTAGCTTCATGAATCATAAATTAAAATTTGAACTAAATGCTCAAAGAAGTACTTTCGCAAATCATGATTGCCATGTTAAGTAATTTTTGGAATAATAAATCTACTCATAAACAACAAAAGAAAAGAAAAATAATAAAAACATGGAAAAATCAAACACAAAAGAAGCTAGCTTTACCATAAGAATATTTTGAAAGAATGTTCAAGAGAGCTCCTTTACCACCCTGAAACAATTGAGAACAATTAGAAAATGATGAAGATTATATTGCTTGCTTAATATATGAGGTAAAACAAATACAAACTTGCAGACACATAAACTCAGAGAAGTATTATAACTTGAGTGAAAAAGACTGTAAAACTGATAGAGTTTTTCTGACAGGAAACAATGTAGCATGTTTTTAATCTTTGTACGCAACAGTAAAAATTCCAATCGTATCAATCGGTTTTTCATCTAAAATGTAGAATGATTTTGCTTCAAAAAAATTTGATTCTATGATCTCCCAATAGCTGGCATGTATTTTAATTTGTCTCCTTTACCAGTGCAGCACTTATGCGCTCCTTCAAATCTGGACGTTGAGTCTTGATATGCTGAACTAAGAACTACAAGCCACATAAGAGGGAAAAGATGGGAACTAAAAACAGTGATATATGTCAGAAGAAAAAAATAGAACTGCAGTTGTCTCACCTAAAAATGTATCTAATTCAGAAGAAAAAAATAGTATTGTAATTACTTCTGAAGACTGCACGAACTTGATGATTATTACCGTAATAGCTACGTGAAGAGGTTTAATACCTTGTAAACGGTTAAGAAACACTTCCAGATCCTTCTCCACTTAATATCTAGAAAACAATTTGTGGACTACGAATCTATGTATCATACAAACGAAAACATATATTAGTTACCTACCTCTGTAACAAAAAAATGATTTTAATCGTATATATCAAAACCAAAACAATAAACAATGTGTGGACTAAAAATCTATGTATCATAGAAACGAAAACAGATATTAGTTACCTACCTCTGTAACCAAAAAAAAAAGCAACAAAAAAAAATGATTTTAATCGTATATATCAAAACCAAAACAATGATTTTATTTGTAAAACTATACACTGTTTGATATCTAATAATACTCGAGTTTATACCTTCGTATTGATTGATTATGCCCGGTTACTACAGCTACAATAGGTGCGTGATCGACCGTACCTGCAATACAAACAACAAAAATAGATCAGACAAAGAACCCATCAAAGTCTTAAAAGAAAAAATCAAAGTGGTAACAATGAAATTTTTCTTCCACGCGAATGATTTATATAGGACACAAAACCTGGAACATTCCATAAAAAATCAGTTTTGTTATGGAAATAAGATCAATCGGCATCAAAAAATATTTATGTTTTTTATACTTTTCGGTAACCAAAATGTACAAAATATATTGAGTATCTTTTTTCACACGGTTTAGAAACGATTTCATTTTATGAAATCAAGAAAAGTTATGTTGAAAAATACCAATAATTTTATAATTTTAGACAATAATTATAATATTTTTGTTATCTTTTTCACAAGGTTAGGATTAGAATTTTTGTTTTTTGTGTGAAATAAACAATATTGAATGAAATTCATTCATCATGTTCAAATAATACTTTTATCAAAACTTTTGTAATGATAAGTTTTTGTTCTCCGCTTAATTTCATGTTCAAATACTTCCACGATTTTTTATTACTGATTTCGTATTTTGAAATATTGGACAGGATAACAATCGATTTTTTGTGGAAGAGAAATCATCTACAGGTAAGCATCGACCTATGTTTTTATTTGATTGTAAATCAATTTGATCAAAAGTTTATTTTGATTTCTGAACTTGTAATTGTAAGTCATAATTATGGTTAATCTAATTATCTGTAGATTGAAATTGTAATTAAGATTTGTTTAATTTAGTTACAAAAAGTGTAATGTAATTGAACATTAGACATTGGACATTTTTATGATTATTATTTATGATTAATTTAATTTTATGATGAGAACATTGGACATTGGACATTTTTATGATTAATTTACTTTTATGATGAAATCTTGATTAGATAAAAATTTGCATATCTTGTTGTGATTTTACTTTTACTTTTCTGTGAATTTGTATGTTATACGTCATGAGTATAGATATATTCTAGCCGGTTTATATATATTTTTAGCATATTATGAGATTTTACTAGACTTAGTTGTTATAGAAAATAACTTTTTTTTAAATATGAAAATATATTGTGGGGCAAAAATATATTTTTTTAGATTTTTTGTTTGAAAATTTATTATATTACTAAAATAAAAAAAACCGGTCGGGCCAGAATCAACCAAAAGCTCCGATGAACCACGTCGCTCGAAAACACTTTGTTTTATATAGAGAATTTTGTAGCACTAGTATCTACTAGCAAAGGGATTCGTTAAAGCCAACTGAAAGTAACTTAATTCTTTATAAAGAATGATACTAACAAAATTCTCTACAATAATGAAGATTATCTGTGAATGTTTCCTAAAAACCCTAAAAACACTAAAGAGCCCTGAAAGAGCTCTAAGAAAATCTAAAAAGCTCAAGAAGACTCCAAAAAGCTTTGAAAATCTTAATTTTAATAATATTCCGTAGTACTGGGATTTACAAGCTAGGAGATTCGATAAAAAATGATAATAACAAATCCCTTCAATAGTGAAGATCAACTTTGAATGTTCTCTAAAAAGCCTTGAAAACTCTATAAAACCCTGAAAAAACTCTAAAAAGCAATAAAATATGTAAAGATCTCTGAAAAATCTAAAGAGCCCTGAAAAACTCTAAAAAACTCTGCAAAAGCTTTAAGTTAATTATATTTCGTAGCAATAGTATCTACTAGCCAAGGGATTCGTTAAAGCAAACTGAATGTAACTTAATTGTTTATAAAGAATGATAGTAACAAAATTTCCCTACAATAATGAAGATTATCTTTGGATGTTTCCTTAAAACCCTAAAAACACTAAAGGGCCCTGAGAAACTCTAAAAAGCTCAGAAAAGCTTAAATTTAATAATACTCCGTAGCACTGGGATCTACAAGCTAGGAGACTCGTTAAAGAATGATAATAACAAATCCGTGAAGATCAACTTTGAATGTTCTCTAAAAAGCCTTGAAAACTCTAAAAAAACCCTAAAAACACTAAAAAAATTTTTTTTTTCTGCTAGGTCAAATCTAGAAAGCCCTAAAATATATAAAGAGCTCTGAAAAAGCTAAAGAGCTTTAAAAAACTTTAAAAAGCTCTGAAAAAGTTTTAAGTTAATTATAGTTCGTAGCACTATTATCTACTAGCCAAGGGATTCGTTAAAGCCAACTGAAAGTAACTTAATTCTTTATAAAGAATGATACTACTACAATAATGAAGATAATCTTTGAATGTTTCCTAAAAACCCTAAAAACACGAAAGATCCCTGAAAGAGCTCTGAGAAACTCTAAAAAGCTCAGGAAGACTCCAATAAGCTTTGAAAAGCTTAAAATTAATAATACTCTGTAGCACTGGGATCTAGAAGCTAGGATATTCGTTAAAGAATGATAATAACAAATCCCTACAATAGTGAAGATCAACTTTGAATGTTCTCTAAAAAGCCTTGAAAACTCTAAAAAACCCTGAAAACTTTAAAAAGCCTTAAAATATCTAAAGAGCTCTGAAAAATCTAAAGAGCTCTAAAAAACTCTAAAAAGCTCTCAAAAAGCTTTAGGTTAATTATATTTTGTAGCACTAGTATCTACTAGCCAAGGGATTCGTTAAAGCCAACTGAAAGTAACTTAATTCTTTATAAAGAATGATACTAACAAAATTTCCCTACAATAATGAAGATTATCTTTGAATGTTTCCTAAAAACCCTAAAAACACTAAAGAGCCCTGAAAGAGCTCTGAGAAACTATAAAAAGCTCAGGAAGACTCCAAAAAGCTCAGAAAACCTTAAATTAACAATATTCCGCAGCACTGGGATCTACAAGCTAGGAGATTCGTTAAAGAATGATAATAACAAATCCGTGAAGATCAACTTCGAATGTTCTCTAAAAATCCTTGAAAACTCTAAAAAGCTTTTTTTGTTTCTGCTAGATCAAATCTAAAAAGCCCTGAAAAATCTAAAGAGCTCTAAAAAACTCTAAAAAGCTCTGAAAAAGTTTTAAGTTAATTATATTTCGTAGAACTAGTATCTACTAGCCAAGGGATTCGTTAAAGCCCACTGAAAGTAACTTAATTATTTATAAAGAATGATACTAACAAAATTCTCTACAATAATGAAGATTATCTTTGAATGTTTCCTAAAAACCCTAAAGCGCCTTGAAAGAGCTCTGAGAAAATCTAAAAAGCTCAAAAAGACTCCAAAAATCTTTGAAAAGCTTAAATTTAAAAATACTCCGTAGTACTGGGATCTACAAGCTAGGAGATTCGACAAAGAATGAAAACAACAAATCCCTACAATAGTGAAGATCAACTTTGAATGATCTCTAAAAAGCCTTGAAAACTCTAAAAAACCCTGAAAACTTTAAAATGCCCTAAAATATCTAAAGAGCTCTGAAAAATCTAAAGAACTCTGAAAAAATCTAAAAAGCTCTGAAAAAGCTTTAGGTTAATTATATTTCGTAGCACTAGTATCTACTAGCCAAGGGATTCGTTAAATCCAACTGAAAGTAACTTAACTCTTTATAAAGAATGGTACTAACAAAATTTCCCTACAGTAATGAAGATTATCTTTGAATGTTTCCTAAAAATCCTAAAAACACTAAAGAGCCCTGAAAGAGCTCTGAGAAACTCTAAAAAGCTCAGGAAGACTCCAAAAAGCTCAGAAAATCTTAAATTTAACAATACTCCGCAACACTGGGATCTACAAGCTAGGAGATTCGTTAAAGAATGATAATAACAAATCCGTGAAGATCAACTTCGAATGTTCTTTAAAAATCCTTGAAAAATCTAAAAAAACCCTGAAATCTCTAAAAAGCTTTTTGTTTCTGCTAGATCAAATCTAAATATCCCTAAAATATCTAAAGAGCTCTGAAAAATCTAAAGAGCTCTAAAAAACTCTATAAAGCTTTGAAAAAGTTTTAAGTTAATTATATTTCGTAGAACTAGTATCTAATATCCAAGGGATTCGTTAAAGCCCACTGAAAGTAACTTAATTCTTTATAAAGAATGATATTAACAAAATTCTCTACAATAATGAAGATTATATTTGAACCCTAAAAACACTAAAGAGCCCTGAAAGAGCTCCGAGAAACTCTAAAAAGCTTAGGAAGACTCTAAAAAGCTCAAGCTTAAATTTAATAATACTCTGTAGCACTGGGATCTACAAGATAGGAGATTCTTTAAAGAATGATAATAACAAATCTGTACAATAGTGAAGATCAACTTTGAATGTTCTCTAAAAAGCCTTGAAAACTCTAAAAAAACCCTGAAAACTTTAAAAATCCCTAAAATATCTAAAGAGCTCTAAAAAGCTCTGAAAAAGCTTTAAGTTAATTATATTTCGTAGCACTAGTATCTACTAGCCAGGGGATTCGTTAAAGCCAACTGAAAGTAACTTAACTTTATATAAAGAATGATACTAACAAAATTCTCTACAATAATGAATATTATCTTTGAATGTTTCCTAAAAACACTAAAAACACTAAAGAGCCCTGAAAGAGCTCTGAAAAATCTAAAAAGCTCAAGAAGACTCCAAAAATCTTTGAAAAGCTTAAATTTAATAATACTCCGTAGTACTGGGATCTACAAGATAGGAGATTCTATAAAGAATGATAATAACAAATCCCTACTATAGTGAAGATCAACTTTGAATGTTCTCTAAAAAGCCTTGAAAACTCTATGAAACCCTGAAAACTCAAAAAATCTCTAAAATATCTAAAGAGCTCTGAAAAATCTAAAGAGATCTGAAAAACTCTTAAAAGCTCTGAAAAAGCTTTAAGTCAATATATATCGTAGCACAAGTATCTACTAGCCAGGGGATTCGTTAAAGCCAACTGAAAGTAACTTAACTGTCTGAAAAATCTAAAGTGCTCTGATAAACTCTAAAAAGCTCTGAAAGAGCTTTATATTAATTATATTTCGTATCACTAGTATCTACTAGCCAAGGAATTCGTTAAAGCCAACTGAAAATAACTTAATTCTTTATAAACAATGATACTAACAAAATTCTCCATAGTAATGAAGATTGTCTTTGAATGTTTCCTAAAAACCCTAAAAACACTAAAGAGCTCTGAGAAACTCTAAAAAGCTGAAGAAGACTCCAATAAGCTTTGAAAAGCTTAAATTTAATAATACTTTGTAGCACTGGGATCTAGAAGCTAGTAGATTCGTTAAAGAATGATAATAACAAATCCCTACAATAGTGAAGATCCCCTTTGAATGTTCTCTAAAAATCCTTGGAAACTCTAAAAAACCCTGAAAATTTTAAAAAGCCCTAAAATATCTAAGGAGCTCTGAAAAATCTAAAGAGCTCTGAAAAACTCTAAAAAGCTCTGAAAAAGCTTTAAGTTAATTATATTTCGTAGCACAAGTATCTACTAGCCAGGGGATTCGTTAAAGCCAACTGAAAGTAACTTAACTCTCTGAAAAATCTAAAGAGCTCTGATAAACTCGAAAAAGCTCTGAAAAAGCTTTATGTTAATTCTATTTCGTATCACTAGTATCTACTAGCCAAGGAATTCGTTAAAGCCAACTGAAAGTAACTTAATTCTTTATAAACAATGATACTAAAAAAATTCTCAACAATAATGAAGATTATCTTTGAATGTTTCCTAAAAACCCTAAAAACACTAAAGAGCTCTGAAAGAGCTCTGAGAAACTCTAAAAAGCTCAAGAAGACTCCAATAAGCTTTGAAAAGCTTAAATTTAATAATACTCTGTAGCACTGGGATCTAGAATCTAGTAGATTCGTTAAAGAATGATAATAACAAATCCCTACAATAGTGAAGATCCACTTTGAATGTTCTCTAAAAAGCCTTGGAAACTCTAAAAAACCCTGAAAATTTTAAAAAGCCCTAAAATATCTAAAGAGCTCTGAAAAATCTAAAGAGCTCTGAAAAACTCTAAAAAACTCTGAAAAAGCTTTAAGTTAATTATATTTCGTAGCACTATTATCTACTAGCCAAGGGATTCGTTAAAGCCAACTGAAAGTAACTTAATTCTTTATAAAGAATGATACTAAAAAAATTCTCTATAATAATGAAGATTATCTTTGAATGTTTCCTAAAAACACTAAAAACACTAAAGAGCCCTGAAAGAGCTCTGAGAAAATCTAAACAACTCAAGAAAACTCCAAAAATCTTTGAAAAGCTTAAATTTAATAATACTCCGTAGTACTTGGATCTACAAGCTAGGAGATTCGATAAAGAATGATAATAACAAATCCCTACAATAGTGAAGATCAACTTTGAATGTTCTCTAAAAAGCCTTGAAAACTCTATAAAACTCTAAAAACTCTAAAAATCCCTAAAATATCTAAAGAGCACTGAAAAATCTAAAGAGCTCTGAAAACTCTAAAAAGCTCTGAAAAAGCTTTAAGTTAATTATATTTCGTAGCACAAGTATCTACTAGCCAGGGGATTCGTTAAAGCCAACTGAAAGTAACTTAACTCTCTGAAAAATCTAAAGAGCTCTGATAAACTCGAAAAAGCTCTGAAAAAGCTTTATGTTAATTCTATTTCGTATCACTAGTATCTACTAGCCAAGGAATTCTTTAAAGCCAACTGAAAGTAACTTAATTCTTTATAAACAATGATACTAACAAAATTCTCAACAATAATGAAGATTATCTTTGAATGTTTCCTAAAAACCCGAAAAACACTGAAGAGCTCTGAAAGAGCTCTAAGAAACTCTAAAAAGCTCAAGAAGACTCCAATAAGCTTTGAAAAGCTTAAATTTAATAGTACTTTGTAGCACTGGGATCTAGAAGCTAGGAGATTCGTTAAAGAATGATAATAACAAATCCCTATAATAGTGAAGATCCACTTTGAATGTTCTCTAAAAAGCCTTGAAAACTCTATAAAACCCTGAGAACTCTAAAAAGCCCTAAAATATCTAAAGACCTCTGAAAAATCTAAAAATCTCTGAAAAATCTTTAAGTTAATTATATTTCGCAGCACAAGTATCTACTAGCCAGGGGATTCGTTAAAGCCAACTGAAAGTAACTTAACTCTCTGAAAAATCTAAAGAGCTCAGATAAACTCTAAAAGGTTCTGAAAAAGATTTAAGTTAATTATATTTCGTAGCACTAGTATCTACTAGCCAAGGAATTCGTTAAAGCCAACTGAAAGTAACTTAATTCTTTATAAAGAATGGTACTAACAAAATTCTCTACAATAATGAAGATTATCTTTGAATGTTTCCTAAAAACACTAAAGTGCTCTAAAAGAGCTCTGAGAAAATCTAAAAAGCTCAAGAAGACTCCAAAAAGGTTTGAAAAGCTTAAATTTAATAATACTTCGTAGTACTGGGATCTACAATCTAGGAGATTCGATAAAGAATAATAATAACAAATCCCTACAATAGTGAAGATCAACATTGAATGTTCTCTAAAAAGCCTTGAAAACTCTATAAAACCCTGAAAACTCTAAAAAGCCCTAAAATATCTAAAGAGCTCTGAAAGATCTAAAGAGCTCTAAAAACTCTAAAAAGATTTGAAAAAGTTTTAAGTTAATTATATTTCGTAGCACTAGTATCTACTAGCCAAGGGATTCGTCAAAGCCAACTGAAAGTAACTTAATTCTTTATAAAGAATGATACTAACAAAATTCTCTACAATAATGAAGATTATCTTTGAATGTTTCCTAAAAACACTAAAGAGCCCTAAAAGAGCTCTGAGAAAATCTAAAAAGCTCAAGAAGACTCCAAAAATCTTTGAAAAGCTTAAATTTAATAATACTCCGTAGTACTGGGATCTACAAGCTAGGAGATTCGATAAAGAATGATAATAACAAATCCCTACAATAGTGAAGATCAACTTTGAATGTTCTCTAAAAAGCCTAGAAAACCATATGAAACCCTGAAAAACTCTAAAAATCTCTCAAGAGTTCTGAAAAATCTAAAGAGCTCTGAAAAACTCTAAAAAGCTCTGAAAAAGCTTTAAGTTAATTATATTTCGTAGCACTATTATCTACTAGCCAAGGGATTCGTTAAAGCCAACTGAAAGTAACTTAATTCTTTATAAAGAATGATACTAACAAAATTCTCTATAATAATGAAGATTATCTTTGAATGTTTCCTAAAAACACTAAAAACACTAAATAGCCCTGAAAGAGCTCTGAGAAAATCTAAACAACTCAAGAAAACTCCAAAAATCTTTGAAAAGCTTAAATTTAATAATACTCCGTAGTACTGGGATCTACAAGCTAGGAGCTTCGATAAAGAATGATAATAACAAATCCCTACAATAGTGAAGATCAACTTTGTATGTTCTCTAAAAACCCTTGAAAACTCTATAAAACCCTAAAAACTCTAAAAATCCCTAAAATATCTAAAGTGCACTGAAAAATCTAAAGAGTTCTAAAAATCTCTGAAAAAGCTTTAAGTTAATAATATTTCGTAGCACAAGTATCTACTAGCCAGGGGATTCGTTAAAGCCAACTGAAAGTAACTTAACTCTCTGAAAAATCTAAAGAGCTCTGATAAACTCGAAAAAGCTCTGAAAAAGCTTTATGTTGATTCTATTTCGTATCACTAGTATCTACTAGCCAAGGAATTCGTTAAAGCCAACTGAAAGTAACTTAAATCTTTATAAACAATGATACTAACAAAATTCTCAACAATAATGAAGATTATCTTTGAATGTTTCCTAAAAACCCTAAAAACACTAAAGAGTTCTGAAAGAGCTCTGAGAAACTCTAAAAAGCTCAAGAAGACTCCAATAAGCTTTGAAAAGCTTAAATTTAATAATACTCTGTATCACTGGGATCTAGAAGCTAGGAGATTCGTTAAAGAATGATAATAACAAATCCCTACAATAGTGAAGTTCAACTTTGAATGTTCTCTAAAAAGCCCTGAAAACTCTAAAAAACCCTGAAAACTTTAAAAAGCCATAAAATATCTAAAGCGCACTGAAAAATCTAAAGAGCTTTTGAAAATCTCTAAAAAGCTCTGAAAAATCTTTAAGTTAATTACATTTCGTAGCACTAGTATCTACTAGCCAGGGGATTTGTTAAAGCCAACTGAAAGTAACTTAACTCTTTATAAAGAATGATACTAACAAAATTCTCTACAATAATGAAGATTATCTTTGAATGTTTCCTAAAAACACTAAAAACACTAAATAGCCCTGAAAGAGCTCTGAGAAAATCTAAACAACTCAAGAAAACTCCAAAAATCTTTGAAAAGCTTAAATTTAATAATACTCCGTAGTACTGGGATCTACAAGCTAGGAGATTCGATAAAGAATGATAATAACAAATCCCTACAATAGTGAAGATCAACTTTGTATGTTCTCTAAAAACCCTTGAAAACTCTATAAAACCCTAAAAACTCTAAAAATCCCTAAAATATCTAAAGTGCACTGAAAAATCTAAAGAGTTCTGAAAAACTCTAAAAAGCTCTGAAAAAGCTTTAAGTTAATTATATTTCGTAGCACAAGTATCTACTAGCCAGGGGATTCGTTAAAGCCAACTGAAAGTAACTTAACTCTCTGAAAAATCTAAAGAGCTCTGATAAACTCGAAAAAGCTCTGAAAAAGCTTTATGTTGATTCTATTTCGTATCACTAGTATCTACTAGCCAAGGAATTCGTTAAAGCCAACTGAAAGTAACTTAATTCTTTATAAAGAATGGTACTAACGAAATTCTCTACAATAATGAAGATTATCTTTGAATGTTTCCTAAAAACACAAAAAACACTAAAGTGCCCTGAAAGAGCTCTGAGAAAATCTAAAAAGCTCAAGAAGACTCCAGAAAGGTTTGAAAAGCTTAAATTTAATAATACTCCGTAATACTGGGATCTACAATCTAGGAGATTCGAAAAAGAATAATAATAACAAATCCCTACAATAGTGAAGATCAACTTTGAATGTTCTCTAAAAAGCCTTGAAAACTCTATAAAACCCTGAAAACTCTAAAAAGCCCTAAAATATCTAAAGAGCTCTGAAAAATCTAAAGAGCTCTAAAAAACTCTAAAAAGATTTGAAAAAGTTTTAAGTTAATTATATTTCGTAGCACTAGTATCTACTAGCCAAGGGATTCGTCAAAGCCAACTGAAAGTAACTTAATTCTTTATAAAGAATGATACTAACAAAATTCTCTACAATAATGAAGATTATCTTTGAATGTCTCCTAAAAACCCTAAAAACACTAAAGAGCCCTGAAAGAGCTCTGAGAAACTCTAAAAACCTCAAGAAGACTCCAATAAGCTTTGAAAAGCTTAAATTTAATAATACTCTGTATCACTGGAATCTAGAAGCTAGGAGATTCGTTAAAGAATGATAATAACAAATCCCTGCAATAGTGAAGATCAACTTTGAATGTTCTCTAAAAAGCCTTGAAAACTCTAAAAAACCCTGAAAACTTTAAAAAGCCCTAAAATATCTAAAGCGCACTGAAAAATCTAAAGAGCTTTTGAAAATCTCTAAAAAGCTCTGAAAAATCTTTAAGTTAATTATATTTCGTAGCACTAGTATCTACTATCCAGGGGATTTGTTAAAGCCAACTGAAAGTAGCTTAACTCTTTATAAAGAATGATACTAACAAAATTCTCTACAATAATGAAGATTATCTTTGAATGTTTCCTAAAAACACTAAAAACACTAAAGAGCCCTGAAAGAGCTCTAAGAAAATCTAAAAAGCTCAAGAAGAATCCAAAAATCTTTGAAAAGCTTAAATTTAATAATACTCCGTAGTACTGGGATCTACAAGCTAGGAGATTCGATAAAGAATGATAATAAAAAATCCCTACAATAGTGAAGATCAACTTTGAATGTTCTCTAAAAAGCCTTGAAAACTCTATAAAACCCTGTAAACTCTAAAAATCCCTAAAATATCTAAAGAGCTCTGAAAAATCTAAAGAGCTCTGAAAAACTCTAAAAAGCTCTGAAAAAGCTTTAAGTTAATTATATTTCGTAGCACAAGTATCTACTAGCCAGGGGATTCGTTAAAGCCAACTGAAAGTAACTTAACTCTCTGAAAAATCTAAAGAGCTCTGATAAACTCTAAAAAGCTCTGAAAAAGCTTTATGTTAATTATATTTCGCATCACTAGTATCTACTAGCCAAGGAATTCGTTAAAGCCAACTGAAAGTAACTTAATTCTTTATAAACAATGATACTAACAAAATTCTCTACAATTATGAAGATTATCTTTGAATGTTTCCTAAAAAGCCGAAAAACACTAAAGAGCCCTGGAAGAGCTCTAAGAAACTCAAAAAAGCTCAAGAAGACTCCAATAAGCTTTGAAAAACTTAAATTTAATAGTACTCTGTAGCACTGGGATCTAGAAGCTAGGAGATTCGTTAAAGAATGATAATAAAAAATCCCTACAATAGTGAAGATCAACTTTGAATGTTCTTTTAAAAGCCTTGGAAACTCTAGAAAAACCTTAATAACTTTAAAAAGACCTAAAATATCTAAATAGCTCTGGAAAATCTAAGAGCTCTGAAAATCTCTGAAAAAGCTTTAAGTTAATTATATTTCATACTAGTATCTACTAGCCAAGGGATTCGTCAAAGCCAACTGAAAGTAACTTAATCCTTCATAAAGAATGATACTAAAAAACTTTCCCTACAATAATGAAGATTATCTTTGGATGTTTCCTAGAAACCCTAAAAACACTAAACAGACCTGAAAGAGCTCAGAAAAGCTTAAATTTAATAATACTTCTTAGCACTGGGATCTACAAGCTAGGAGATTCGTTAAACAATGATAATAACAAATCTGTGATGATCAATTTTGAATGTTCGCTAAAAAGCCTTGAAAACTCTAAAAAACCCTGAAAACTCTAAAAAGTTTTTTTTTTCTGCTAGGTCAAATCTAAAAAGCCCTAAAATATCTAAAGAGCTCTGAAAAATCTAAAGAGATCTAAAAAACTCTAAAAAGATTTGAAAAAGTTTAAAGTTAATTATATTTCGTAGCACTAGTATCTACTAGCCAAGGGATTCGTCAAAGCCAACTGAAAGTAACTTAATTCTTTATAAAGAATGATACTAACAAAATTCTCTACAATAATGAAGATTATCTTTGAATGTTTCCTAAAACCCTAAAAACACTAAAGAGCCCTGAAAGAGCTCTGAGAAACTCTAAAAACCTCAAGAAGACTCCAATAAGCTTTGAAAAGCTTAAATTTAATAATACTCTGTATCACTGGGATCTAGAAGCTAGGAGATTCGTTAAAGAATGATAATAACAAATCCCTACAATAGTGAAGATCAACTTTGAATGTTCTCTAAAAAGCCTTGAAAACTCTAAAAAACCCTGAAAACTTTAAAAAGCCCTAATATATCTAAAGCGCACTGAAAAATCTCTAAAAATCTTTAAGTTAATTATATTTCGTAGCACTAGTATCTACTATCCAAGGGATTCGTTAAAACCAACTGAAAGTAACTTAATTCTTTATAAAGAGTGATACTAGCGAAATTCTCTACAATAATGAAGATTATCTTTGAATGTTTCCTAAAAACACTAAAGAACCTTGAAAGAGCTCTGAGAAAATCTAAAAAGCTGAAGAAGACTCAAAAAAGCTTTGAAAAGCTTAACTTTAATAAAACTCCGTAGTACTGGGATCTACAAGCTAGGAGATTCGATAAAGAATGATAATAACAAATCCCTACAATAGTGAAGATCAACTTTGAATGTTCTCTAAAAAGCCTTGAAAACTCTATAAAACCCTGAAAACTCTAAAAAGTTTTTTTTTCATTTTTTTTCTCTAATAGGTCAAATCTATAAAGCCCTAAAATATCTAAAGAGCTTTGAAAAATATAAAGAGCTCTGAGAAACTTTAAAAAGCACAAGAAGACTCCAATAAGCTTTGAAAATCTTAAGTTTAATAATACTCTGTAGCACTGGGATCTCCAAGCTAGGAGATTCGTTAAAGAATGATAATAACAAATCCGTGAAGATCAACTTTGAATGTTCACTAAAAATCCTTGAAAACTCTAAAAAACCCTGAAAACTTTAAAAAGCCCTAAAATATCTAAAGAGCTCTGAAAAATCTAAAGAGCTCTGAAAAACTCTAAAAAGCTCTGAAAAAGCTTTAAGTTAATTATATTTCGTAGCACTAGTATATATTAGCCAAGGGATTCGTTAAAGCCAACTGAAAGTAACTTAATTCTTTATAAAGAATGATACTAGCAAACTTCTCTACAATAATGAAGATTATCTTCGAATGTTACCTAAAAACCCTAAAAACACTAAAGAGCCCTGAAAGAGCTCTAAGAAAATCTAAAAACCTCAAGAAGACTCCAAAAATCTTTGAAAAGCTTAAATTTAATAATACTCCGTAGTACTGGGATCTACAAGCTAGGAGATTCGACAAAGAATAAAAATAACAAATCCCTTCAATGGTGAAGATCAACTTTGAATGTTCTCTAAAAAGCCTTGAAAACTCTATAAAACCCTGAAAACTCTAAAAAGCCCTAAAATATCTAAAGAGCTCTGGAAAATCTAAAGTGCTCTGAAAAACTCTAAAAAGCTCTGAAAAGTTTTAAGTTAATTATATTTCGTAGCACAAGTATCTACTAGCCAGGGGATTCGTTAAAGAAAACTGAAAGAAAATTAATTCTTTATAAAGAATGATACTAACAAAATTTCCCTACAATAATGAAGATTATCTTTGGATGTTTCCTAAAAACCCTAAAAACACTAAAGAGCCCTGAAAGAGCTCTGAGAAACTCTAAAAAGCTCAGGAAGACTCTAAAAAGTTCAGAAAAGCTAAAATTAAATAATATTCCGTAGCACTGGGATGTACAAGCTAGGAGATTCGTTAAAGAACGATAATAACAAATCCGTAAAGATCAACTTTGAATGTTCTCTAAAAATCCTTGAAAACTCTAAAAAACCCTGAAAACTCTAAAAAGTTTTTTTTTTCTGCTAGGTCAAATCTAAAAAGCCCTAAAATATCTAAAGAGCTCTGAAAAATCTAAAGAGCTCTAAAAAACTCTAAAAAGATTGGAAAAAGTTTTAAGTTAATTATATTTCGTAGCACTAGTATCTACTAGCCAAGGGATTCGTCAAATCCAACTGAAAGTAACTTAATTCTTTATAAAGAATGATACTAACAAAATTCTCTACAATAATAAAGATTATCTTCGAATGTTTCCTAAAAACCCTAAAAACACTAAAGAGCCCTAAAAGAGCTATGAGAAACTCTAAAAACCTCAAGAAGACTCCAATAAGCTTTGAAAAGCTTAAATTTAATAATACTCTGTATCACTGGGTTCTAGAAGCTAGGAGATTCGTTAAAGAATGATAATAACAAATCCCTACAATAGTGAAGATCAACTTTGAATGTTCTCTAAAAAGCCTTGAAAACTCAATAAAACCCTGAAAACTCTAAAAAGCCCTAAAATATCTAAAGAGCTCTGAAAGATCTAAAGAGCTCTAAAAACTCTAAAAAGATTTGAAAAAGTTTTAAGTTAATTATATTTCGTAGCACTAGTATCTACTAGCCAAGGGATTCGTCAAAGCCAACTGAAAGTAACTTAATTCTTTATAAAGAATGATACTAACAAAATTCTCTACAATAATGAAGATTATCTTTGAATGTTTCCTAAAAACACTAAAAACACTAAAGAGCCCTGAAAGAGCTCTGAGAAAATCTAAAAAGCTCAAGAAGACTCCAAAAATCTTTGAAAAGCTTAAGTGTAATAATACTCCGTAGTACTGGGATCTACAAGCTAGGAGATTCGACAAAGAATAAAAATAACAAATCCCTTCAATGGTGAAGATCAACTTTGAATGTTCTCTAAAAAGCCTTGAAAACTCTATAAAACCCTGAAAACTCTAAAAAGCCCTAAAATATCTAAAGAGCTCTGAAAAATCTAAAGTGCTCTGAAAAACTCTAAAAAGCTCTGAAAAGTTTTAAGTTAATTATATTTCGTAGCACAAGTATCTACCAGCCAGGGATTCGTTAAAGAAAACTGAAAGAAAATTAATTCTTTATAAAGAATGATACTAACAAAATTTCCCTACAATAATGAAGATTATCTTTGGATGTTTCCTAAAAACCCTAAAAACACTAAAGAGCCCTGAAAGAGATCTGAGAAACTCTAAAAAGCTCAGGAAGACTCTAAAAAGTTCAGAAAAGCTAAAATTAAATAATATTCCGTAGCACTGGGATCTACAAGCTAGGAGATTCGTTAAAGAACGATAATAACAAATCCGTAAAGATCAACTTTGAATGTTCTCTAAAAATCCTTGAAAACTCTAAAAAACCCTGAAAACTCTAAAAAGTTTTTTTTTTCTGCTAGGTCAAATCTAAAAAGCCCTAAAATATCTAAAGAGCTCTGAAAAATATAAAGAGCTCTAAAAAACTCTAAAAAGATTGGAAAAAGTTTTAAGTTAATTATATTTCGTAGCACTAGTATCTACTAGCCAAGGGATTCGTCAAATCCAACTGAAAGTAACTTAATTCTTTATAAAGAATGATACTAACAAAATTCTCTACAATAATGAAGATTATCTTTGAATGTTTCCTAAAAACCCTAAAAACACTAAAGAGCCCTAAAAGAGCTATGAGAAACTCTAAAAACCTCAAGAAGACTCCAATAAGCTTTGAAAAGCTTAAATTTAATAATACTCTATATCACTGGGTTCTAGAAGCTAGGAGATTCGTTAAAGAATGATAATAACAAATCCCTACAATAGTGAAGATCAACTTTGAATGTTCTCTAAAAAGCCTTGAAAACTCTAAGAAACCCTGAAAACTTTAAAAAGCCCCAAAATATCTAAGCTCTCTCAAAAATCTAAAGAGCTCTGAAAATATCTAAAAAGCTCTGAAAAAGCTTAAAGTTAATTATATTTCGTAGCACTAGTATCTACTAGCCAAGGGATTCGTCAAAGCCAACTGAAAGTAACTTAATTCTTTATAAGGAATGATACTAGCGAAATTCTCTACAATAATGAAGATTATCTTCGAATGTTTCCTAAAAACCCTAAAAACACTAAAGAGCCCTGAAATAGCTCTGAGAAAATCTAAAAAGCTGAAGAAGACTGAAAAACCTTTGAAAAGCTTAAATTTAATAATACTCCGTAGTACTGGGATCTAACGGCTAGGAGATTCGATAAAGAATGATAATAACAAATCCCTACAATAGTGAAGATCAACTTTTAATGTTCTCTAAAAAGCCTTGAAAACTCTATAAAACCCTGAAAACTCTAAAAAGCCCTAAAATATCTAAAGAGCTCTGAAAAATCTAAAGAGCTCTGAAAAATTCTAAAAAGCTCTGACAAAGCTTTAAGTTAATTATATTTCGTAGCACTAGTATCTTCTAGCCAGGGGATTCGTTAAATCCAACTGAAAGTAACTTAATTCTTTATAAAGAATGACAAAGTTCTCTACAATAATGAAGATTATCTTTGAATGTTTCTTAAAAACTCTAAAAACTAAAGAGCCCTGAAAGAGCTCCGAAAAACTCTAAAAAGCTCAAGAAGACTCCAAAATGCTTTGAAAGGCATAAATTTAATTATTCTCCGTAGCACTGGGATCTACAAGATAGGAGATTCGATAAAGAATGATAATAAAAAATCCCTACAATAGTGAAGATCAACTTTGAATGTTCTCTAAAAAGCGTTGAAAACTCTAAAGAACCCTGAAAACTCTAAAGAGCCCTAAAATATCTAAAGAGCTCTGAAAAATATAAAGAGCTCTAAAAAACTCTAAAAAGCTCTAAAAAGCTTTAAGTTAATTATATTTCGTAGCACTAGTATCTTCTAGCCAGGGGATTCGTTAAAGACAACTGAAAGTAACTTAATTCCATATAAAGAATGACAAAATTCTCTACAATAATGAAGATTATCTTTGAATGTTTCCTAAAAACCCTAAAAACTAAAGAGCCCTTAAAGAGCTATGAGAAATTCTAAAAAGCTCAAGAAGACTTCGAAAAGCTTAAATTTAATAATACTCCGAAGTACTGGGATCTACAAGCTAGGATATTCGATAAAGAATGATAATAAAAAATCCCTACAATAGTGAAGATCAATTTTGATTGTTCTCTAAAGAACCCTGAAAACTCTAAAAAGCCTTAAAATATTTAAAGAGCTCTGAAAAATATAAAGCGCTCTGAAAAACACTAACAAGATCTGAAAAAGTTTTAAGTTAATTATATTTCGTAGCACCAGTATATACTTGCCAAGAGATTTATTAAAGCCAACTGAAAGTAACTTAATTCTCTATAAAGAATGATACTAACAAAATTCTCTACAATAATGAAGATTATCTTTGAATGTTTCCTAAAAACACTAAAGAGACCGGAAAGAGCTCTGAGAAACTCTAAAAAGCTCAGGAAGACTCCAATAAGCTTTGAAAAGCTTAAATTTAATAATACTCTGTAGTACTGAGATCTACAAGCTAGCAGATTCGATAAAGAATGATAAATAACAAATCCCTACGATAGTGAAGATCAACTTTGAATGTTCTCTAAAAAGCGTTGAAAACTCTAAAAAACCCTGAAAACTCTAAAAAGCCCTAAAATATCTGAAGAGCTCTGAAAAATCTAAAGAGCGCTGAAAAACTCTAAAAAGCTCTGAAAAACTTTAAGTTAATTATATTTCATAGCACTAGTATCTACTAACCAAGGGATTCGTTAAAGCCAACTGAAAGTAACTTAATTCTTATAAAGAATGATACTAACAAAATTCTCTAGAATAATGAAGATTAGCTTTGAATGTTTCCTAAAAACCCTAAAAACACTAAAGAGCCCTGAAAAAGCTCTGAGAAACTCTAAAAAGCTCTAGAAGACTCCAAAAAGCTTTGAAAAGCTTAAATTTAATAATACTCCGTAGTACTGCGATCTACAAGATATGAGATTCGATGAAGAATGATAATAACAAATCCCTACAATAGTGAAGATCAACTTTGAATGTTCTCTAAACAGCGTTGAAAACTCTAAAAAGCCCTAAAATATCTAAAGAGCTCTGAAAAATCTAAAGAGCTCTTAAAAACTCTATAAAGCTCTGAAAAAGCTTTAAGTTAATTATATTTCGTAGCACTAGTATCTACTAGCCAGGGGATCCGTTAAAGCCAACTAAAAGTAAATTAATTCTTTATAAAGAATGATACTAGCAAAATTCCTTACAATAATGAAGGTTTTCTTTGAATGTTTCCTAGAAACCTTAAAAACACTAAAGAGCTCTGAAAGAGCTCTGAGAAACTGTAAAAAGCTCAAGAAGAATCCAAAAATCTTTGAAAAGCTTAGATTTAATAATACTCCGTAGTACTGGGATCTACAAGCTAGGAGATTCAATAAAGAATGATAATAACAAATCCCTACAATAGTGAAGATCAACTTTGAATGTTCTCTAAAAAGCGTTGAAAACTCTAAAAAAACCCTGAAAACTCTAAAAATCCCTAAAATATCTAAAGAGTTCTGAAAAATCTAATTTGCTCTTAAAAACTCTAAAAAGGTCTTAAAAAGCTTTAAGTTAATTATATTTCGTAGGACTAGTATCTACTATCCAGGGGATTCGTTAAAGCCAACTGAAAATGAATTAATTCTTTATAATGAATGATACTAACAAAATTCCCTACAATAATGAATGACACTAACAAAATTCCTTAAAAAAATTTTTCTCTCTCCTAATTTTTTTTTACCTCCTGGGCGATTTTTTTTGGGTTTTTCAAAAATTTCTCTTATCTCTGATTTCGATCATCCTTGGGTGATTCGAAATGAGAGATGGTTCTCAAGCTTCTCAGTCGAGAACCTTAACCTATGATGATCAGGTGAAGGGTAAACAACAAGTTTCGACAACATATATTGATCTTAAGTCTTTACCTACACCAACGGTGAAAGAAGGAAAACCGGATGTGGTTCTTCCTGAATCTCTCTATTTAGAGGGATGTGATATTTTGAAATATAGCCTTATAGGGCGTCTGGATTTAAAAGGGGTTAATTTTCAAGATGTGAAAAACGAGTTTCAACAACAATAGAAGTTAGGTCAAGATGCAGTTCAGTTTGTTCCTATGAGTAGGGGTTTCTTCATTATCAAGCTACAAACTCAAGAGGCAAAGAACAAGCTGTTGAATGCAGAAGCTTGGTTTTTTGGGCATCAAAAGCTAAACCTAATAGAGTGGTTTCCTGGTTTTGACGCAGAAAATCAGTGTTCATCCCATTCTTCCGTGTGGGTCATGTCTCCAGGTCTCCCAATGGAATTCTTGATTGAAAAAACCCTTTTAGCAATGGCAAAATCTTTAGGTACCCCAATTGTTGTTGATAGGCGTACTCTAGATCATGAATATGGACACTTTTCTTCAGTCTTTGTTGACATAGATTTTGCAGATCCTGCTACTGATGCTATACATGTTACAGTAGGAGGGTTGGAATTTTGGCAGACTTTTGATATTCAAAAGATTCCAATTTTCTGTACAAAGTGCAAGATTATTGGTCATTCTGACTAGGAATGTAGAAATAAGCCATAAGTATCTCCTGAAAAACAAAATGTTGTTATTCATCAAGTTACAACTGTTCAACAAAAAAGTGGTGATACTCAGGCAATGGCCGTAGGAAACAACAATAATGGAGAAAAAAGTAACAATGCTGGTGGTGAGTGGCAGGTTGCGTAAGAAGAAGGGAAAGAAAGCTCTTAAAATACCTGTGGTTCATGAAGTTTTTGATAACGGTGTTTATGAAGAAGTTGATATGGAGTTTACTGCTCAACTGG
Source organism: Papaver somniferum (assembly GCF_003573695.1). Taxonomy (NCBI): domain Eukaryota; kingdom Viridiplantae; phylum Streptophyta; class Magnoliopsida; order Ranunculales; family Papaveraceae; genus Papaver; species Papaver somniferum. The sequence goes on from NC_039361.1 coordinate 93,499,068, forward strand.
TGAAATATCAGCAGTTGGAGGTGGCTATGGCAAGGTCCAAAGATGAATTTGAAGCTGCCTATGTTGAATTGGCAAGAACTAAACAAGCGCAGGATTCAAAATCAGTTTTAGTTAAGAATGGAAAAGTGGGTGAAACTGATCCATTGGCTAAGACAGGTTTGGTTGGAAGTAGGATTCCTAAACCTGTTAGGACAAGTGCAGCACCTTCGACTCCTCTTTGTGATCAACTAACGGCCGGAGAATTTTTGCTGAAACGAAACAAGTTTGATGCTCTCAATATAGCTCCTGATATTGCTGAAAGTTCATATGATGCTAAGTTTTGAGCTGAACAAGAGGCTAAAAGGGCTCGCATGCTAACCATGCACCAGGTAGTGAATTCTGCGTCTGTCAAGTTTTCAGCTCTCGATACTATATCTGAATCCGAGTCTGAGTTGGAAGATGCAAGATTAAGAAACCGAGTAACAAAAGGAAATTCGCCAAGGTTAAATACTGGCGTATCTTCTCAATTAGCTATTAACACCTCCAAATCCAGTTTTTAATGCGTGTTCTATATTGGAACGTAAATGGCATTGCACGCCAGAAAGCTAGGGGCAAATTACAAGAGTTATTGAAAGATTACAAGCCGAATATTTTTTACCTTGCTGAGCCTAAGGTACAGTGTACTTTTAAGTTTTTGCAGGGTTTATATGTGGAAGGTTATAAGAACGAAGTTATTCGTAATATCGTTGGTTCGTCTAAGGGGAATATTTGGATTTTTTGGTCCATTGATTTTCCTACGCCTGTAGTGGTGAATTCTAGTAGGCAAGCTATTACTATTGATACAGAGGGTGTGTTGGTATCTTTCGTTCATGCTAGCTGTTTTCAAGTCACAAGAAGAAGGTTATGGCAGCAACTCTTTTCAGGTGATAATAATACTCCGTGGTTAGTTATGGGTGATTTTAATTGTGTGTTACGTAATAAAGAAAAAAAGGAGGTCGTGAACCACAGACTTCAGTCATTAATGATTTTAGTGATTGGATGGATGACAATGGTCAATCAGGTGTGCGTAGAATCCTTTGAAAATTGGATAGAGCTTTAATAAATGAATCTTGGCTTAATAAATTTGAGAATTGGAGGTGTAAAGCTCTTCCTCGGGAAGTTTCCGACCATTCTACTATTATTGGCTTTCCTTTTGCTAATTCAAGACCGAAAAGAGCTCCTTTTAGAGTGCAAAAGATGTGGTTTACTCATCCTGATTTCATGCGCATGGTTATTGAGAGTTGGAATGCTCATGTTTCTGGCTCTCCGGCCTTTATTTTTCCTTTCAAGCTCAAGAGATTAAAAGCTGACATGAAAGAATGGAATTTACAGGTCTTTGGCAATATTTATGCTAAGCTCAAGCAAGCTAAATTGACTATGGAAGTTGAACTTCGCATTTCAGACGAGGATCCAGAAGACATTACTAAGCTGAATTCTGCCAAAGAAGCTTCAGTTATTCTTCAGGAAATTCGTTCTCAGCATTCCATTATGTTGAAGCAAAAGTCGAGAAATAAATGGCTTACGGATGGTGCTAGTAATACTTCTTTTTTTCATACTAATATTCGAACTCGCAGGAGCAATAATCTGATTTCGGAGTTGGTGGATGAAAATGGGAATGTTCTTACTAATTGTGATCAAATTAGAGACTATGCGGTTTCTTTTTTTGAATCTAAATTTAATGGTGTTGAGTTACCAATTGATGAGGAGTTATTTAAGTATGAGCATAGCAGTATTTCTTCTGAAGATAGTCAGCAAATGGATGAAATTCCTACTATGGAAGATATAAAGGTTGTTGTTTTTGATCTTGGCGCTGATAGTGCCCCTGGCCCTGATGGTTTCTCTGGATGCTTCTATAGGCATTGTTGGGATGTGATTCAACAAGACCTTTATAATGCTATTACTTATTGTTGGCATGAGAAAATAATTCCTCAAGGTACTAATTCTAGTATTTTGATTTTACCAACCAAGGTTAGAGGAGCCAACACTCTTCGTAACTTTAGGCCCATAGGTCTTAGTAAATTTTTTTTAAAATTTTTACTAAGATTTTAGCTACAAGATTAGGTAGTGTACTTGATAATATTATTTCAGAGAAACAAGTGCTTTTATGAAAGGGAGAAACATCCATGAAAACATCAGTGTGGCGTCGGAGATGGTTAATGATCTTAAAACTAAACGTAAAGATGGAAATGTGGGTATGAAACTTGATATCACTCAATCCTTTGACATGGTTAGTTGGTCTTTTATCTATGAGGTTTTTCGGAGGTATGGTTTTTCTGAGAGTTGGTGTTCTTGGATCCTTTCGATTCTTAGCTCGGCTCGTATTTCTATTCTTCTTAATGGTAGCCCAGAAGGTTTCTTCAAGATTAATAGAGGATTAAGGCAAGGAGATCCTTTATCTCCTCTTATTTTTGTTTTGATTGAAGATGTTCTTAGTAGAAACCTGGCCAAGTTATTCCTTGAGAAGAAGATAACGCCAATGCTGTCCAGAAAAGGTATCTCTCCCACTCACCTTTTCTTTGCTGAGGACATAATGATTTTTTGTAAGGGTAACTTGAGTAGTTTATATAATCTTCTTGATTTTCTTGGTAAATATCAAACGTCTTCGGGCCAAACTGTTTGTCGTCAAAAGAGTAAGGTTTACTATGGTGGTGGTTCTTTGAGTCGTTGTATAACAATCACTAATTTACTTGGTATGGAGGTATCTACTTTTTCGGACAGGTACCTAGGTGTTCAAATTATGCCCGGAGCTGTTAAGTATCATCATATTAGCAATGTGATTGATAAAATTAGGAATCAGCTTGTTGTTTGGAAAGGAAAATTGCTTTCTTTTCAAGACATAATTGTTCTTATTAATTCGGTGATTTCTAGTTATGCCATTCACAACATGGCTGTTTATAAATGGCCTAAAAAGTTCATTCAACAAGCTGAGAGGGTTATTCGAAACTTTCTTTGGTTAGGAGATGCTGAAGTTACAAGAAAATTTGTTGTGGGTTTTCCGAAGGTTTGGTTCCCTTTTAAAGAAGGTGGCTTAGGTATTACTAGCATGGCTGTCACTAATAAGGCGCTTCTTATGAAGTTATGGTGGAACATTCGTTCTTCTAATAATAAATGGGCTCGTTATTTATGGGCGAAATATACTTCTCGACTAGGTAAATTTAAGCAATATGGTGTGAATTCTTCGATTCTTCCGGGCATTAGATTAGTTCATATCACTGTGGACAGAAATACCAAAGTTTTTCTTGGTGATGGGAGGCAGACTTCTCTTTATTTTGATGTTTGGTATGGTAATGAATCTATTGCTGATATGTTAGGCGACAATGATCTAGATGGCACAGTCATGGTTAGTGCTGTTATTGCTAATAATGCTTGGCAGGTGCAGGGAGATCACGCTCATAATTTGGCCAGGGCTGGAGTTGATCTAAACAATCTTCCTGTTTTGCAAGGGGGATCTGACACTAGAATTTGGATGCCGGATTTGCATGGTAATTCTCTGTGCGATCTGCAAAACAGCTTGTGCGAAAGAATTATCCAATCTTGGATATTTACGGCTTGTTGTGGAGGAAGGTTATTCATCCAAAACTAGCTGTTGAAAACTGGAAAATAGTAAGGGAAGCTTGTGCTATGTCTGACAAGGTTAGAAGAAGATTTAAAGTGGAGCTTGCAAATAGATGCTACTTGTGCAAAGCTGAAGAGGAATCCTTGGAGCATATTATATGGAGCTGTTCTTATGCTACACACATTTTGGAATGGTTTTGAGGTATTTTTTAACCTTCAGCCACACTATGATGTTGTGAATGCTTACAAGTCTGCTAAGGAAAGAAGTAGGATTATAAAAGACCTTTGGCTTTTAGCTATTTTGGTGATTCGCTCGGAACTTTGGCAGACTAGAAACCTTGGTTATTTTCAGAAAAAATTAGTTCCAATCCATTTTTTCAGACAACAAATTTTTCATTTGATTCATGACTACTCTGTACGTTTGAAAAGCTTCATGCATAATACTACGTCAGACTTGTAAATCCTGAATTTTTCACGTGTAATACATAGGAAGGTGAAACAATATACGCCAGTTGAATGTTTTTGGACGCCTCCAGAAAGGTATGAGCTACTATTGTGTTGTGATGGCGCTCCAAAGGTAATCCAGGTACTGCAGGTGCAGGGGTTTTTGCTCGTGATCATGGATGTAATTTTGTAGGGGCTATGAGCATTTGCCTGGGACGAACCAATAACTTCTTGGCAGAGCTTTATGGCGTGATTTTTGGGCTGGAATGGCAAGGAAGTGGGCTTTTAGAAGTGTTTTAGTTTGCTCAAACTGAAGGGGAGCGATTATGGCTTTTTCTAGTTCTAATGTGCCTTGGTTTGCTAGGAAACGGTGGAGAAATATTCAAGAGAGTTATGATTCAATTCGGTTTGTGCACACGTATCGTGAAGCTAATTTTTTTGCTGATTCTATGGCCAAAATAGGTTGTCTTCTTAGAAATGGTGAAGGGCTGAACTATGATGAGAGACCTTATTTTCTATATTCTTTAGAATATCCTAACGTCTCTTATTTCAGATTTAAATAGTTTGTAAGTTTTTGGGGTCTTTGGACCTCTTTTCTTGTAAACTCTTTATAAATATCAGTTATTCATCAATACAATTTTGGACTTACCAAAAAAAATAATCTTTGGATGTTTCCTAAAAACACTAAAGATACCTGAAAGATCTCTGAGAAACTCTAAAAAGCTCAGGAAGACTTCAATAAGCTTTGAAAAGCTTAAATTTAATAATACTCCGTAGCACTGGGATCTACAAGCTAGGAGATTCATTAAAAAATGATAGTAACAAATCCGTGAAGATCAACTTTGAACGTTCTCTAAAAAGCCTTGAAAACTCTTAAAAACCCCGAAAACTCTAAGAAGCCCTAAAATATGTAAAGAGCTCTGAAAAATCTAAAGAGCTCTGAAAAACTCTAAAAAACTTTGCAAAAGCTTTAAGTTAATTATATTTCGTAGCAATAGTATCTTCTATCCAGGGGAATCGTTAAAGCCAACTGAAAGTAACTTAATTCTTTATAAAGAATGATACTAACAAAATTCTATACAATAATGAAGATTATCTTTGAATGTTTCCTAAAAACCCTGAAAACACTAAAGAGCCCTGAAAGAGCTCTGAGAAACTCAAAAAAGCTCAAGAAGACTCCAAAAAACTTTGAAAATCATAAATTTAATAATACTCCGTAACACTGGGATCTACAAGCTAGGAGATTCGATAAAGAATGATAATAACAAATCCCTACAATAGTGAAGATCAACTTTGAATGTTCTCTAAAAAGCGTTGAAAACTCTGAAAAACCCTGAAAACTCTAAAGAGCCCTAAAATATCTAAAAAGCTCTGAAAAATCTTTAAGTTAATTATATTTCGTAGCACTATTTGTTTTTTGTTAAGTCCAAGGTTTATTATAACAAAAAACGTAATTACAAGAATTACAAAATTGAAGCACAAAGTTCCCTACCCCCATAAACCAAAGGGGTCAAAATAACTTGCCAAGAAATAGCTAAAAGAAATAACCTTAAACAAGAAAATAAAAAGAAGCTACCTATATCTATAGCCAACTCTTCTCAATTTACTTCTGCTATGACCAACTTTATACGATTTGCTCTTGGTAAAAATTTCAGCCATAATGTCTATATCAAAAGCATAACTACCCGAAAAATCCTCATCTTCATCCACATAAAATTCCCCATCTTCATCCTCCTCGGAAGCATAAGTTTAATAGGAGATTGTTTTTTACCATTGTCCTGTTTTTTAGTTGTTATTCTCTTAATTAAATCCTTTTTTTCCTTGAAAAATTATTTCATGTAGGCTGGACTTCTAATGAAATTAGCATGAACTTCATCATTATGAATTTCACTAGACACTTCTAGCTCTTCCCTTGTTAAAATATTTTCCATGTCAAACTTGGGCTCTTGGCTAGAATTTACCATTGGAACTGAAACACTTACAACAACCTTATCCTTTTTAGTTGTATTGACATCCTAAAGCATACCCCATTATTTAGATTTTTTTACTTCAGCCACCATAGCAGCCACATCCAATTCAGCAACATTCTCCTCCAAATCTTCAATGTTACTTGGCTGAGCTTTCTCCTCCCTAAAGCCAAGTTCTGAACACAGCGATTCATATTTATTTTTACAAACAAATTCAAAAGAACATAATAAAGCATCTGTGAAGGGGGTAAAAGTGAAATCTGAATTTGGCTTAGACACAGACTCTGGTTTAGACATAGAATTTGGCTTTGATACGGATTCTAGCAATTTAGTCTTGACCTTAGTGTTAACGGGAGTAACACCTGCATGATCTGACACGGAACTGCCTTCCAAGTTATGTTTGTTCACGGACTGTTGCTTGTTCACGGCCTTTGGATTGGAGATGGACTTTACCAAATCAGAGTTTACGTTGGACTTAACTTCCATAACTTTTCCAGTAACTTCAGATTTTGTATTGGATTTATCAACTTTACGTGCAACAATAGCTTCTTTAGATGCAATAGAATTTTGACACCTAATCAATTTTAGCTGTGCTTCACGAAATTCCATTGAAGATTTATTAAGCTCTTCCTCTAACTGTTTATCATCAGCGCATACAAGACTGGTAGCATCAGTTGTGCCAGCATTATAACCAGCGTTATTTTGCATATCTACATTGCCCAGAACTATCAAATCCTCTTGATTATCTACAGCTTGGTTATTAGCTAAATTTTGCTCCAATGTTGAAGTTGTTGTGACTTCTGCCACATTCTCATTATTATTACTTTTAACCTGCCAAACTTGTTTTGTTTGTTGAGTAGTTTCCTTTCCAGCAGATTTAGTTTCCATACTAACAACTTTGTTTTTAGCCTTCTTCTTACATTCATCATCCATATGCCCAATGATGTTACAAGAGAAACAAAACTTTGGAGGATTCTGAATATCAACATATTGCCAAAACTTCTTACCACCTGATGTTAGGGAGATGCGCTCATGAGTGTGTTTTGAGCAGTCAATATCCACCAAAACAGCAGCAAAGTAACCATATTCAAGATCTAGGGTTCTCTGATCAACCACAATTGGTGACCCGAGAGATTTACCCATTGAAAGTAATGATTTCTCAGTCCATAATTCAATAGGGAGACCTGGAAAACGCACCCAAACAGCTGCATGGGAGGTTCTTTGCTTCTCCGAATTGAAACCTGGATACCAATCGATCAGTTTTAAAGCTTGTTCTTTAACATACCACTTGTTTGCACGTCCCTTCTCCTTATGAGCTTCACTAGATAACATAATAATGAAAAAACCCTTAGTCATCGGCACAAACTTACAACCTAATTTCCATTGTTCCTCAAAGTTTTTTTTAACTTCAAAGAACTTTAATCCCGTAGGATCCAATATGGAAATGAAACTGTGTTGAAAAGGTTTACACCCTTCTTGAAAGAAATCATTAGGTATTTCTAGAGCAGGCTCACCATCAACAAGACTAGGGTTTGGTAACTTTGAAACATCAATTGTTGTTGTGTTTAGGATTTGACGCCTCTTAACTGTTTCAACAAACGATTTTTTGTTAACTTGATTAAGATTAGAGGTGTTTGTATCAAAAAGCATAGATTCAATCATCTTGAAACAACCTAAGTTGCTTAAGATCAAAAAATCACGTGAAAAAAAGATGAAAACTCAAAAACGCCAAGAGAAAAAACCCGCTTTCTCTTTCCTCTCATTTTTTATCGCCAGAGGATTCGTTAACTCCAACTGAAAGTAACTTAATTCTTTATAATGAATGACACTAACAAAATTCCCTAATAATGAAGATTATCTTTGGATATTTCCTAAAAACACTAAAAACACTAAAGAGCCCTGAAAGAGCTCTGAGAAACTCTAAAAAGCTCAGGAAGACTCCAAAAAGCTTTGAAAAGCTTAAATTTAATATTACTCCGTAGCACTGAGATCTACAAGCTAGGAGATTCGATAAAGAATGATTATAACAAATCCCTACAATAGTGAAGATCAACTTTAAATGTTCTCTAAAAAGCGTTGAAAACTCTAGAAATCCCTAAAATATCTAAAGAGCTCTGAAAAATCTAAATAGCTCTGAAAAACTCTAAAAGCTCTGAAAAAGCTTTAAGTTATTTATAGTTCGTAGCACTAGTATCTTCTAGCCATGGGATTCGTTAAATCCAACTGAAAATAACTTAATTCTTTATAAAGATTGATACAAACAAAACTCTCTATAATAATGAAGATTATCGTTGAATGTTTCCTAAAAACTCTAAAAACACAAATGAGCCGTGAAAGAGCTCTGACAAACTCTAAAAAGCTCAAGAAGACTCCAGAAAGCTTTGAAAAGCTTAAATTTAATAATACTCCGTAGCACTGGGTTCTACAAGCTAGGAGATTCGATTAAGAATGATAGTAACAATTTTTTTTTTTGCTAGGTCAAAAGGTTTATTAAGCAAAAAAACGTAATTACAAGAATTACAAAATTGGAGCACAAATATCCCTACCCCCATAAACCGAAGGGGACAAAATAACGATTGAAAATAACAAAAGTAATAACCACAAAAAAGAAAATTAAAAGAAGCTACCTATATCTACAGCCAACTCCTTTCAATTTACTTCTGCTGCTACCAACTTTATACGATTTGCTCTTAGAAAAAATTCCATCCATAATATCCGTATCAAAAGCATAATTACCCAAGACATCTTCATCTTCATCCACATAAAACTCTCCGTCTTCATCCTCAGAGGCAAAGTTACCAGGAATAAGCTTAATAGGAGACAACTTACTAGGAGATTTTTTCTTTGAAATTTGCTCCCTCTTTTCTTTGAAATATTCTCGTCTAAAAGCTGGACTTCTAATGAACTGAGCATGCACCTCTTCCAACTGAATATTGCTTGCCACCTCTAATTTTTCCTTAGACAAAATATTATTCTTATCAAAAACAGTATCAACCAACCCCGCTTGAATTTCCATGTTATTGTCACAGCTCGGAGATTCCTCAATAGACTTGCTGGGAGAAGATTCCAAACTTGTATCAGATTGCAAAGAACGCTTTGCTATAATATCAGCAGCCTGTTTGGCAACTTTCCTAGCTTTTTTCCTTGCTAAAATGTCAGCATCAACCTCACCCCAAGTTTTAGAGCCCATACTAACATCTGAGTCACTAGATTCTACTTGATCCTCCTCCTCCTCCTCAATAATAACATTATCAAGTCCTAACTCAGATTCTAGAACATCAAATTTGTTTTTAACCACAACTTCAGTTTGCATCAACTCATCCGCAAAAGGAGTATAATCCTTCTCAAAAGGAGTAAAAGAGAAAGTACCTTTGCTAGGGGGTTTCTTTCCTTTCACTTCAGTTCATTCGTCTTTAGAAAACTCTGTGCAGCCATGTCTTCCTGATTTTTACGTAAAGCTATATCTTCTGAGCTGCAATAGTATTTTTACAATGAATAAACTTCATCTGAGCCTCACGCAACTCAGCAGCAGATTTAGCAAGCTCCTTTTCCAACTGATTAGCATTAATAACGTCAGTATGAGTGTTTTTAAGTTTTATCAAATCAACCACGGACTGACCTGCATGGCCTGCATTGATAGAATCTGTACGTGCATTATCTTCTTTAGCTGTAGTTCCAACATCTTCGGAAGTTTCTTTGTTCACAGCCTGGAGTTTAGCATTGTTCACGACTCTTATTTGGGTTTCCAACTCAGACACGGACTGAGCTTTAGAGTTTTGGTTTATCCCGGACTTTGCATGGTCTGCATGAGCAGATTGTGTACGTGCAGGAAGCGCGCCCTTGGCTGCAATTGCGTTTTGCAATCTAAGCTGAGCCTCACAAACCTCAGATTCAGATCGATCATCTTCCTTCTCAGCTGAAGCACCAACCATATTATCCTCCTTATTCTCCAGATTCAAAGACTTCTCCTCTTCCTCATTAGTTTTAGCTGATTTTGCTTGCCAAACTTGGATTGTAGGTTTATGAACAATCTGTTTTTCCTTACCAGCAGTCTTCATGCTATTCTTCTTTTTTCATTCACCCTCAACATGCCCAATAATATTGCAAGATAAACAGAATTTAGGTGAATTTGGTATATCAACATATTGCCAATTTTTTTTACCTCCTGCAGTGATAGAGATGCGGTCAGGAATATGCTTTGCGAAGTCTATATCTACCAAAACAGCAGCGAAGTGACCATATTCCAGATTTAGGGTTCTTTGATCCACCACAATTGGTGTTCCAAGGATTTTCCCAATAGAAAGTAATGATCTCTCAGTCCATATCTCAATAGGGAGACCAAGAAAACGTACCCAAACAGCTGCATGGGACGTTCTTTGTTTATCAGGATTAAAACCTGGGTACCAATCAATCAACCTCAGAATTTGTTGATTAACAAACCACTTTTCAGCACGAATCTTCTCCTTGTCTAATTCTGAAGATAACATAATAACAAAGAATCCTTTGCTCATAGGTATAAACTTACACCTATTCTTAAGTTTCCATTGATTTTCAAGGATTTTTTGAACCTCAACAAACTTTAAACCTGTAGCATCCAGCCTAGCTATGAAGCTATATTGAAAAGGCTTGCACCCTTCCTGATAATAATCATTAGGAATGACAAGAGCTGGCTCACCCTCAACAAGAGTAGGGTTTGGTAACAAGCAAATATCAACTGAAGTTGGATTTAGGGTTTTACGTTCCCTAACTTTTTCAGCAAAAGAAACTGTTTTAGCATGGTTCTGATTTGAGCTACTAGGAATGTTAACTAAAGAATGAATCATCATGAATCAACGTATTGATTCTGATAATCCAAATAAGTAAAGCTTGAAACCCTAAACATGAAAACTCTAAAGTAGGGATTCGTTAAATCCAACTGAAAGTAACTTAATTCTTTATAAAGATTGATACAAACAAAATTCTCTGCAATAATGAAGATTATCTTTGAATGTTTCCTAAAAACCCTAAAAACACAAAAGGGCCCCTAAAAGAGCTCTGAAAAGCTCAAGAAGACTCCAGAAAGCTTTGAAAAGATTATTAGTTCGTAGTACTGGGATCTACAAACTAAGAGATTCGTTTAAGAATGATAATAACAAATCCCTACTATAATGAAGGTGAACTTTGAATGTTCTCTATAAAGCTTTGAAAACTCTAAAAAAACCCTAAAAACTTTAAAAAGCCTTAAAATATCTAAAGATCTCTGAAAAATCTAAAGAGCTCTGAAAAACTCTAAAAAGCTCTGAAAAAGCTTTAAGTTAATTATATTTCGTAGTACTAGTATCTACTAGCCAGGGGATTCGTCAAAGCTAACTAAAAGTAACTTAATTCTTTATAAGGAATGATACTAACAAAATTCCTTACAATAATGAAGGTTATCTTTGAATGTTTCCTAAAAACCCTAAAAACACTAAAGAGACCTGAAAGAGCTCTGAGAAATTCTAAAAAGCTCAAGATGACTCCAAAAAACTTTGAAAATATTAAATTTAATAATTCTCCGTAGCACTGGGATCTACAAGCTAGGAGATTCGATAAAGAATGATAATAACAAATCCTTACAATAGTGAAGATCAACTTTGAATGTTCTCTAAAAAGCGTTGAAAACTCTAAAAAACCCCGAAAACTCTAAAAAGCCCTAAAATATCTATAGAGCTCTGAAAAATCTAAAGAGCTCTGAAAAACTCTAAAAAGCTCTGAAAAAGCTTTAAGTTAATTATATTTCGTAGCACTAGTATGTACTAGCCAAAGGATTTGTTAAACCCAACTGAAAGTAACTTAATTCTTTATAAAGAATGATACTAACAAAATTCCTTACAATAATGAATGTTATCTTTGAATATTTCCTAAAAACCCTAAAAACACTAAAGACCCCTGAAAGAGCTCTGAGAAAATCTAAAAATCTGAAGAAGACTCCAAAAAGTTTTGAAAAGCTTAAATTTAATAATACTTCGTAGTACTGGGATATACAAGCTAGGAGATTCGATAAAGAATGATAATAACAAATCCCTACAATAGTGAAGATCAACTTTGAATGTTCTCTAAAAAGCGTTGAAAACTCTAAAAAAACCCTGAAAACTCTAAAAAGCCCTAAAATATCTAAAGATCTCTGAAAAATCTAAAGTACTCTGAAAAACTCTAAAAAGCTCTGAAAAAGCTTTAACTTAATTATATTTCGTAGCACTAGTATGTACTAGCCAAAGGATTCGTTAAAGCCAACTGAAAGTAACTTAATTCTTTATAAAGAATGATACTAACAAAATTCCTTACAATAATGAAGGTTGTCTTTGAATATTTCCTAAAAACCCTAAAAACACTAAAGACCCCTGAAAGAGCTCTGAGAAACTCTAAAAAGCTCAGGAAGACTCTAAAAAACTTTGAAAAGCTTAAATTTAATAATACTCCATAGCACTGGGATCTACAAGCTAGGAGATTCGATAAAGAATGATAATAACAAATCCATACAATAGTGAAGATCAACTTTGAATGTTCTCTAAAAAGCGTTGAAAACTCTAAAAAACCCTGTAAAGTCTAAAAAGCTTTAAAATATCTAAAGATCTCTGAAAAATCTAAAGTGCCCTGAAAAACTTTAAAAAGGTCTGAAAAAGGTTTAAGTTAATTATATTTCGTAGCACTAGTATCTTCTAGCTAGGGGATTCGTTAAATCCAACTGAAAGTAACTTAATTCTTTATAAAGATTGATACAAACAAAATTCTCTGCAATAATGAAGATTATCTTTGAATGTTTCCTAAAAACCCTAAAAACACAAAAGGGCCCTAAAAGAGCTCTGAAAAGCTCAAGAAGACTCCAGAAAGCTTTGAAAAGATTATTACTTCGTAATACTGGGATCTACAAGCTAGGAGATTCGTTTAAGAATGATAATAACAAATCCCTACTATAATGAAGGTCAACTTTGAATGTTTTCTATAAAGCCTTGAAAACTCTAAAAAACCCTGAAAACTTTAAAAAGCCTTAAAATATCTAAAGATCTCTGAAAAATATAAAGAGCTCTGAAAAACTCTAAAAAGCTCTGAAAAAGCTTTAAGTTAATTATATTTCGTAGTACTAGTATCTACTAGCCAGGGGATTCGTTAAAGCCAACTAAAAGTAACTTAATTCTTTATAAGGAATGATACTAACAAAATTCCTTACAATAATGAAGGTTATGTTTGAATGTTTCCTAAAAACCCTAAAAACACTAAAGAGCCCTGAAAGAGCTCTGAGAAACTCTAAAAAGCTCAAGAAGACTCCAAAAAACTTTGAAAATCTTAAATTTAATAATTCTCCGTAGCACTGGGATCTACAAGCTAGGAGATTCGATAAAGAATGATAATAACAAATCCTTACAATAGTGAAGATCAACTTTGAATGTTCTCTAAAAAGCGTTGAAAACTCTAAAAAACCCTGAAAACTCTAAAAAGCCCTAAAATATCTAAAGAGCTCTGAAAAAACTAAAGAGCTCTGAAAAACTCTAAAAATCTCTGAAAAAGATTTAAGTTAATTATATTTCGTAGCACTAGTATGTACTAGCCAAAGGATTTGTTAAAGCCAACTGAAAATAACTTAATTCTTTATAAAGAATGATACTAACAAAATTCCTTACAATAATGAAGGTTATCTTTGAATATTTCCTAATAACCCTAAAAACACTAAAGACCCCTGAAAGAGCTCTGAGAAACTCTAAAAAGCTCAGGAAGACTCCAAAAAACTTTGAAAAGCTTAAATTTAATAATACTCCATAGCACAGGGATCTACAAGCTAGGAGATTCGATAAAGAATGATAAAAACAAATCCCTACAATAGTGAAGATCAAATTTGAATGTTCTCTAAAAAGCGTTGAAAACTCTAAAAAAACCTTGAAAACTCTAAAAAGCCCTAAAATATCTAAAGATCTCTGAAAAATCTAAAGTACTCTGAAAAACTTTAAAAAGCTCTGAAAAAAGCTTTAAGTTAATTATATTTCGTAGCACTAGTATCTTCTACCTAGGGGATTCGTTAAAGCCAACTTAAAGTAACTTAATTCTTTATAAAGATTGATACAAACAAAATTCTCTGCAATAATGAAGATTATCTTTGAATGTTTCCTAAAAACCCTAAAAAAACAAAAGGGCCCTAAAAGAGCTCTGAAAAGCTCAAGAAGACTCCAGAAAGCTTTGAAAAGATTATTACTCTGTAGTACTGGGATCTACAAGCTAGGAGATTCGATTAAGAATGATAATAACAAATCCCTACTATAATGAAGATCAACTTTGAATGTTCTCTACAAAGCCTTGAAAACTCTAAAAAACCCTGAAAACTTTAAAAAGCCTTAAAATATCTAAAGATCTCTGAAAAATCTAAAGAGCTCTGAAAAACTCTAAAAAGCTCTGAAAAAGCTTTAAGTTAATTATATTTCGTAGCACCAATATCTACTAGCCAGGGGATTCGTTAAAGCCAACTAAAAGTAACTTGATTCTTTATAAGGAATGATATTAACAAAATTCCCTACCATAATGAAGGTTATCTTTGAATGTTTCCTAAAAACCCTAAAAACACTAAAGAGCCCTGAAAGAGCTCTGAGAAACTCAAAAAAGCTCAAGAAGACTCCAAAAAACTTTGAAAAGCTTAAATTTAATAATTCTCCGTAGCACTGGGATCTACAAGCTAGGAGATTCGATAAAGAATGATAATAACAAATCCTTACAATAGTGAAGATCAACTTTGAATGTTCTCTAAAAAGCGTTGAAAACTCTAAAAAACCCTGAAAACTCTAAAAAGCCCTAAAAATCTAAAGAGTTCTGAAAAATCTAAAGAGCTCTGAAAAACTCTAAAAAGCTCTGAAAAAGCTATAAGATAATTATATTTCGTAGCACTAGTATGTACTAGCCAAAGGATTTGTTAATGCCAACTGAAAGTAACTTAATTCTTTATAAAGAATGATACTAACAAAATTCCTTACAATAATGAAGGTTATCTTTGAATATTTCCTAAAAACCCTAAAAACACTGAAGACCCCTGAAAGAGCTCTGAGAAACTCTAAAAAGCTCAGGAAGACTCCAAAAAACTTTGAAAAGCTTAAATTTAATAATACTCCATAGCACTGGGATCTACAAGCTAGGAGATTCGATAAATAATGATAAAAACAAATCCTTACAATAGTGAAGATCAACTTTGAATGTTCTCTAAAAAGCGTTGAAAACTCTAAAAAAAACCTGAAAACTCTAAAAAGCCCTAAAATATCTAAAGATCTCTGAAAAATCTAAAGTACTCTGAAAAAAATTAAAAAGCTCTGAAAAAGCTTTAAGTTAATTATATTTCGTAGCACTAGTATCTTCTACCTAGGGGATTCGTTAAAGCCAACTTAAAGTAACTTAATTCTTTATAAAGATTGATACAAACAAAATTCTCTGCAATAATGAAGATTATCTTTGAATGTTTCCTAAAAACCCTAAAAACACAAAAGGGCCCTAAAAGAGCTCTGAAAAGCTCAAGAAGACTCCAGAAAGCTTTGAAAAGATTATTACTCTGTAGTACTGGGATCTACAAGTTCGGAGATTCGATTAAGAATGATAATAACAAATCCCTACAATAGTGAAGATCAACTTTGAATGTTATCTATAAAGCCTTGAAAACTCTAAAAAGCCCTAAAATATCTAAAGAGCTCTGAAAAATCTAAAGAGCTCTGAAAAGCTCTAAAAAGCACTGAAAAAGCTTTAAGTTAATTATATTTCGTAGAACCAATATCTACTAGCCAGGAGATTCGTTAAAGCCAGCTAAAAGTAAATTAATTATTTATAAAGAATGATATTAACAAAATTCCCTACAATAATGAAGGTTATCTTTGAATGTTTCCTAATAACCCTAAAAGCACTAAAGAGCCCTGAAAGAGCTCTGAGAAACTCTAAAAAGCTCAAGAAGACTCCAAAAAGCTTTGAAAAGCTTAAATTTAATAATATTCTGTAGTACTGGGATCTACAAGCTAGGAGATTCGATTAAGAATGATAATAACGAATCCCTACTATAATGAAGATCAACTTTGAATGCTCTCTATAAAGCCTTGAAAACTCTAAAAAACCCTGAAAACTTTAAAAAGCCTTAAAATATCTAAAGATTTCTGAAAAATCTAAAGAGCTCTGAAAAACCCTAAAAAGCTCTGAAAAAGCTTTAAGTTAATTATATTTCGTAGCACCAATATCTACTAGCCAGGGGATTCGTTAAAGCCAACTAAAAGTAACTTAATTCTTTATAAGGAATGATATTAACAAAATTCCCTACCATAATGAAGGTTATCTTTGAATGTTTCCTAAAAACCCTAAAAACATTAAAGAGCCCTGAAAGAGCTCTGAGAAACTCTAAAAAGCTCAAGAAGACTCCAAAAAACTTTGAAAATCTTAAATTTAATAATTCTCCGTAGCACTGGGATCTACAAGCTAGGAGATTCGATAAAGAATGATAATAACAAATCCTTACAATAGTGAAGATCAACTTTGAATGTTCTCTAAAAAGCGTTAAAAACTCTAAAACACCCTGAAAACTCTAAAAATCCCTAAAATATCTAAAGAGCTCTGGAAAATCTAAAGAGCTCTGAAAAACTCTAAAAAGCTCTGAAAAAGCTTTAAGTTAATTATATTTCGTAGCACTAGTATGTACTAGCCAAAGGATTTGTTAATGCCAACTCAAAGTAACTTAATTCTTTATAAAGAATGATACTAACAAAATTCCTTACAATAATGAAGGTTATCTTTGAATATTTCCTAAAAACCCTAAAAACACTAAAGACCCCTGAAAGAGCTCTGAGAAACTCTAAAAAGCTCAGGAAGACTCCAAAAAACTTTGAAAAGCTTAAATTTAATAATACTCCATAGCACTGGGATCTACAAGCTAGGAGATTCGATAAAGAATGATAAAACCAATCCCTACAATAGTGAAGATCAACTTTGAATGTTCTCTAAAAGCGTTGAAAACTCTAAAAAAACCCTGAAAACTCTAAAAAGCCCTAAAATATCTAAACATCTCTGAAAAATCTAAAGTACTCTGAAAAACTTTAAAAAGCTCTGAAAAAGCTTTAAGTTAATTATATTTCGTAGCACTAGTATCTTCTACCTAGGGGATTCGTTAAAGCCAACTGAAAGTAACTTAATTCTTTATAAAGATTGATACAAACAAAATTCTCAGCAATAATAAAGATTATCTTTGAATTTTTCCTAAAAACCCTAAAAACACAAAAGGGCCCTAAAAGAGCTCTGAAAAGCTCAAGAAGACTCCAGAAAGCTTTGAAAAGATTATTACTCTGTAGTACTGGGATCTACAAGCTAGGAGATTCGATTAAGAATGATAATAACAAATCCCTACTATAATGAAGATCAACTTTGAATGTTCTCTACAAAGCCTTGAAAACTCTAAAAAACCCTGAAAACTTTAAAAAGCCTTAAAATATCTAAAGATCTCTGAAAAATCTAAAGAGCTCTGAAAAACTCTAAAAAGCTCTGAAAAAGCTTTAAGTTAATTATATTTCGTAGCACCAATATCTACTAGCCAGGGGATTCGTTAAAGCCAACTAAAAGTAACTTGATTCTTTATAAGGAATGATATTAACAAAATTCCCTACCATAATGAAGGTTATCTTTGAATGTTTCCTAAAAACCCTAAAAACACTAAAGAGCCCTGAAAGAGCTCTGAGAAACTCAAAAAAGCTCAAGAAGACTCCAAAAAACTTTGAAAAGCTTAAATTTAATAATTCTTCGTAGCACTGGGATCTACAAGCTAGGAGATTCGATAAAGAATGATAATAACAAATCCTTACAATAGTGAAGATCAACTTTGAATGTTCTCTAAAAAGCGTTGAAAACTCTAAAAAACCCTGAAAACTCTAAAAAGCCCTAAAAATCTAAAGAGTTCTGAAAAATCTAAAGAGCTCTGAAAAACTCTAAAAAGCTCTGAAAAAGCTATAAGATAATTATATTTCGTAGCACTAGTATGTACTAGCCAAAGGATTTGTTAATGCCAACTGAAAGTAACTTAATTCTTTATAAAGAATGATACTAACAAAATTCCTTACAATAATGAAGGTTATCTTTGAATATTTCCTAAAAACCCTAAAAACACTGAAGACCCCTGAAAGAGCTCTGAGAAACTCTAAAAAGCTCAGGAAGACTCCAAAAAACTTTGAAAAGCTTAAATTTAATAATACTCCATAGCACTGGGATCTACAAGCTAGGAGATTCGATAAATAATGATAAAAACAAATCCTTACAATAGTGAAGATCAACTTTGAATGTTCTCTAAAAAGCGTTGAAAACTCTAAAAAAAACCTGAAAACTCTAAAAAGCCCTAAAATATCTAAAGATCTCTGAAAAATCTAAAGTACTCTGAAAAAAATTAAAAAGCTCTGAAAAAGCTTTAAGTTAATTATATTTCGTAGCACTAGTATCTTCTACCTAGGGGATTCGTTAAAGCCAACTTAAAGTAACTTAATTCTTTATAAAGATTGATACAAACAAAATTCTCTGCAATAATGAAGATTATCTTTGAATGTTTCCTAAAAACCCTAAAAACACAAAAGGGCCCTAAAAGAGCTCTGAAAAGCTCAAGAAGACTCCAGAAAGCTTTGAAAAGATTATTACTCTGTAGTACTGGGATCTACAAGTTCGGAGATTCGATTAAGAATGATAATAACAAATCCCTACAATAGTGAAGATCAACTTTGAATGTTATCTATAAAGCCTTGAAAACTCTAAAAAGCCCTAAAATATCTAAAGAGCTCTGAAAAATCTAAAGAGCTCTGAAAAGCTCTAAAAAGCACTGAAAAAGCTTTAAGTTAATTATATTTCGTAGAACCAATATCTACTAGCCAGGAGATTCGTTAAAGCCAGCTAAAAGTAAATTAATTATTTATAAAGAATGATATTAACAAAATTCCCTACAATAATGAAGGTTATCTTTGAATGTTTCCTAATAACCCTAAAAGCACTAAAGAGCCCTGAAAGAGCTCTGAGAAACTCTAAAAAGCTCAAGAAGACTCCAAAAAGCTTTGAAAAGCTTAAATTTAATAATATTCTGTAGTACTGGGATCTACAAGCTAGGAGATTCGATTAAGAATGATAATAACGAATCCCTACTATAATGAAGATCAACTTTGAATGCTCTCTATAAAGCCTTGAAAACTCTAAAAAACCCTGAAAACTTTAAAAAGCCTTAAAATATCTAAAGATTTCTGAAAAATCTAAAGAGCTCTGAAAAACCCTAAAAAGCTCTGAAAAAGCTTTAAGTTAATTATATTTCGTAGCACCAATATCTACTAGCCAGGGGATTCGTTAAAGCCAACTAAAAGTAACTTAATTCTTTATAAGGAATGATATTAACAAAATTCCCTACCATAATGAAGGTTATCTTTGAATGTTTCCTAAAAACCCTAAAAACATTAAAGAGCCCTGAAAGAGCTCTGAGAAACTCTAAAAAGCTCAAGAAGACTCCAAAAAACTTTGAAAATCTTAAATTTAATAATTCTCCGTAGCACTGGGATCTACAAGCTAGGAGATTCGATAAAGAATGATAATAACAAATCCTTACAATAGTGAAGATCAACTTTGAATGTTCTCTAAAAAGCGTTAAAAACTCTAAAACACCCTGAAAACTCTAAAAATCCCTAAAATATCTAAAGAGCTCTGGAAAATCTAAAGAGCTCTGAAAAACTCTAAAAAGCTCTGAAAAAGCTTTAAGTTAATTATATTTCGTAGCACTAGTATGTACTAGCCAAAGGATTTGTTAATGCCAACTCAAAGTAACTTAATTCTTTATAAAGAATGATACTAACAAAATTCCTTACAATAATGAAGGTTATCTTTGAATATTTCCTAAAAACCCTAAAAACACTAAAGACCCCTGAAAGAGCTCTGAGAAACTCTAAAAAGCTCAGGAAGACTCCAAAAAACTTTGAAAAGCTTAAATTTAATAATACTCCATAGCACTGGGATCTACAAGCTAGGAGATTCGATAAAGAATGATAAAACCAATCCCTACAATAGTGAAGATCAACTTTGAATGTTCTCTAAAAGCGTTGAAAACTCTAAAAAAACCCTGAAAACTCTAAAAAGCCCTAAAATATCTAAACATCTCTGAAAAATCTAAAGTACTCTGAAAAACTTTAAAAAGCTCTGAAAAAGCTTTAAGTTAATTATATTTCGTAGCACTAGTATCTTCTACCTAGGGGATTCGTTAAAGCCAACTGAAAGTAACTTAATTCTTTATAAAGATTGATACAAACAAAATTCTCAGCAATAATAAAGATTATCTTTGAATTTTTCCTAAAAACCCTAAAAACACAAAAGGGCCCTAAAAGAGCTCTGAAAAGCTCAAGAAGACTCCAGAAAGCTTTGAAAAGATTATTACTCTGTAGTACTGGGATCTACAAGCTAGGAGATTCGATTAAGAATGATAATAACAAATCCCTACTATAATGAAGATCAACTTTGAATGTTCTCTACAAAGCCTTGAAAACTCTAAAAAACCCTGAAAACTTTAAAAAGCCTTAAAATATCTAAAGATCTCTGAAAAATCTAAAGAGCTCTGAAAATCTCTAAAAAGCTCTGAAAAAGCTTTAAGTTAATTATATTTCGTAGCACCAATATCTACTAGCCAGGGGATTCGTTAAAGCCAACTAAAAGTAACTTGATTCTTTATAAGGAATGATATTAACAAAATTCCCTACCATAATGAAGGTTATCTTTGAATGTTTCCTAAAAACCCTAAAAACACTAAAGAGCCCTGAAAGAGCTCTGAGAAACTCAAAAAAGCTCAAGAAGACTCCAAAAAACTTTGAAAAGCTTAAATTTAATAATTCT